>NC_056751.1:788501255-788622597 GCF_019279795.1 Protopterus annectens | reverse complement strand
TGCGTTGCTATGTTTTATTAATTCACATGGATTTTAGCCTTTGTATCATGTTCCACAGACACGTTTGCATTTCTTTCTGACAATGAGATAATGTACATGACTCTTATTTAATTTATGTAAACTGTATCCGAATCCGATAGATCGGATCGGACAGCATCAGAATGCGCTCACTTGCAGAAATGCGGTGAAGTTAGGGTTAGCACCTTTCCGACTTTGCGAGGGAGAGTCCCCCCTAGGTGCAGAAATAACAAATGGCAAATGTGTTGAGACTTTCGGACAAAAAAGTTATTGTATCTGCACCACCTAAACGTTATAATAAACAGAAAAGCAGCTAATGCATTAACACGATTCATTTCTATTTACCGTGGCTATCAGTTAAAACATCCCTAACATTAAATGTGAGACAGACACTTTTAAATGTGGAACTTTGAGGAACATGAACTAGCACATACATGTTATTTACTTACCTTAAATTTGAGAATGCCAAGGATTATGCAGCAATAAGTGATCCGTCCAAACGCAATGTAGGAACGAAAGCTAAAGCGGAGTTGTGATTAGACTCCAAAACAACATTGCAGCCTAAGATATACCGGATGTCTGCGAGCAAACTGATACTGTGGGTGGGAATTGAATGACGTGGGCGTTCCTTTGATGTGTTTTCGAGCGGACCCGAATTTTAAACGCTGGGATTGTCCCTTTAAGTATTGGTGTCATTCAAAGGGGATCCAATGCCTGTCAGCCTGGGATGACATGCTCAACAAGCCACGATGCTTCGCTAGGGACGGCTTGCACCTGTCACCCCTGGGCTTTCAGATATTGGCAAAGGCTCTTGCTACCACCATAGTGCCTTTTTTAGGCAAGGCTCAAAAGACAAACCCACCTCTATAGGTATCACAAGGGATAAGAAACTAAGAGTAATGCTAATCAACGCCAGAAGTCTAAACCTCAAGATGCACGCTTTTCGAAACTCTCCTTAGCATGGAGAACATCGATATCTGTGCAGTAACAGAAACCTGGTTCAAGGCTTCCGAGAGCACCCCAGCACTACCAGGTTATACCTCATACCATGCTTTTTGGTCCCAAAACTTGGACCGAACCACAAAAGGAGGGGGAGTATCAATATTCGTCAAAGATACCCACACCTCCAGGTTGGTGGCACAGCACGAAGCATCAGAGACTATCCATGTGCAACTAACAGTGGGTAAAACTGCCTTCCAGTTTAAAGCCTGCTACAGACCACCCTCCCAAACCCAGGAACCCCACTCGGCCTTCCTGAGAACACTGGAAATTATGAAGGTCTCTCCAAACACCATTATATTTGGCGACTTCAACTTCCCAAACATAGACTGGGAGCATTACTCTAGCTCCAACACCCTAGCCCAAAGGTTCCTAGAATTTATAAACTCAAATGCTATGAAACAACTTGTTATCACTCCCACAAGAGGAGAAAACATACTGGACCTGATCATCACCAACATGGGGACTCTATGCTCCAGACCAGAAGTGTATCCCTCATTGGTAAGATCAGACCATAAACTAATCTCACTGGATATTCACATCCCGACCTCACCCCCTGCGCAGAAAACAACAGTGAAAAACTTCTCTAGAGCAAATTTCACACTCCTCAAAACCGAGGTGGAATCCTTCAAAGCCCCCGGGCCTGTGGAAAATATGGCCCAGACCGCAGAATCCTTTATAAACACATTCTATGAACACCTTCAGGAATGCATGGATCATGCAATCCCAAATAAAACCAAGACCCAATCCTCCAAAGGCAGACGTCCTGTCTGGTGGACCCCAGCCATAAGCAAACTATACAATAGAAGGAGGAAGCTACTACATGATAGAGCAAAATCCCAAAAAGGGAAGGCATCTCTGATCAGTATTAGCAAAAAACTACGGGCACTCATAAAATCGTCTAAGGCCAGCTTCAAGAGAAAAATCACACAGGACACTAAGGGTAATCACAAGGCTTTCTTTAGTTATATTAGGAACCTGTAAATAAATATTTAATTGTTTATTTTAATAAGCAACAACAACTATATGTGGACTGTGTCTCCAAGGTACCATGAATTCCACTTAACTTATGTTTCAAATCATTTACTTTATCACCCTTATGTTTTAATTCAGCTGTTTGTTACTTGATTTGTTGGTTTGTTTACTTCTTCATTTCAGCTGGATTACCATGCAGATAGGTGGCTGATAGTCCTTATTGACTCAAAACCCAAGACACAAACAGAAAATTATAAATGGAGTACAGATTTATACCACGTTCTGAAAGCATGTCAAACAGTTTGGCAAAATGCAGAAGTGTAATTCAAGCAAGAAGCTAGTCGACGAAATATAACAAATGGAAATGAGGTGAAACTGTAACTACACCGTTGCCTGCAAGCATGGCATTATTGTTTGTGCTAGAATTTTTGTATGGATGTACATATTTAAAATGTATACATATAAATAAGCTGTTTAATACACTGCATATGTTAAGCAGAGAAGGATCTTTCCGTTTTTAAATATTTTTATACTTTTATGTGCAATGGTGTTCTTTCAGCTAACGAGTCTGTATTATACACGTCTTGCATTGTTGTGATTCATCAGCAAATTGTCTCTTTGCAACAAAATGTCATACTTGCTTTTAATTGCAATTTACAGAGTTTCAGTGTAAACCTGTAACATTATATAGAACAAAAACTATCTATGCCGAGATATGACAGCTATGAAACAGTCCATTAAATAAGTATGACTTTGCTTGGGACCTGTGTGTCTGCTTGATTGCTTCTTTTCTAAAATAAATTAAACATCTATTTCCAATGGAATGTGTGTGTCTGTTTACTAACTTATGTATGTAGAAAGTCATAGTGTTGAGTTAGAAACAAAAAAAGGCCATGTACTGTAAAGGAATATGCATGCAATAAAAGACAATTATTTTCTTGGAATTTCATGACATTTTAATTGTAAATGAAAGCATATCTCTCACCCTTATAGTCCAGAGAGAAAAGCCTTGGCATAAACATTTCATTTGCTAAAGTAGTTACCAGTGTGCAAGATAGAGTAGACAACATTAACTTTACTCAAATGTCTCACATAACAGCAATAAGTACAAGTAGAAGACAGAGTCCATGAGAGTCAAACATGATTACTTACGCCCCAGGAAATAGCCTCTACCACTTACACCCCCCCCCAGTGTTATTAAATAACTGTTACTCACTGCGCACTTCAGAGCTAAACACACTACAGCAATCAACCCTAATAACATCCAGGGGTGCCTCCTATATGGTTTGCAAACTGAACCCTCAGACACACTAGAATGTCTATTCAGCCACAGCCTCCAGGCAGACCTCATCCCTAGGGAATGCAGTACGTTAAAGGTCATCCCTCTACATAAAGCTGTACCATGAACAGACACAGGCAACTACAGACCCACAAGTTGCACTAGTCTTAAAAACAAGGCCATGGAAAAAGTTATCATGGATCTAATAAATACACAGGAAATATTCAAATAATGCACCTATCCCAGTTTGGTCAAGGGTAGGTTGCACCTGCTAAACCCAGTAGACTACGTTCACAAGGCCACTTGAGCCATGGATGATGGACAAAAACTGTTTACTGCCTACCTCTAGCTGGCAAAGGCATTCAATATACTACCTCACTCAGATATTATAGATAATTTCAAAAATTTACTCACACATCCCTATGTAACATGATGGACAGTCAACTGGTTCATGTGTAGGACACATGTAGTATTGGCGGGGTAATACACCTACAGCAATAATCCATTACTAGTGGTGTTCCCCAGCAATCAGCACTTGGACCTCTCCTGTTTGTAATACACTTCTCTGAAGTCATATCAGATACAGATGGCATTGAGGTAACCAAATCTGCACATGACAGCAAGTTGGGTGCAATGACTGATTGATTCCTCCAAAGATGAAGATATCCATGATGAGGGTCTGACAGCCAATTAAATGGTGCCTAAAACATAGCCTGAAACTCAATGCCAGAAAATGCATGTTTATACCCTTTGGGATGGCGACCAGCCCTATACATTACAACATTGTTAACACTCTCCTAGGAGTAGACCCAGTGGTAAGGGACTTGACAATTCAGATTGACAGTAACCTGAGCTTTGATCACCATGTGTCCACCGTGGTCAGAAAATCCATAATCATAAAATTACCCTTTTAAGAAAAAAAAACATTTATGTGAAACAGACCTCTTCTTTAAGCCTATTCAAATAAGTTTTGCACCAATGGATGGGAAATCATAAATTCACCCCGGCGTATCCCTTCTGGCCTTTATGGACAACAGCAGCTTATAGTCGATGGAAGGCCAGACATACACCAAAGTCTTTCTAGTTGTTGTGAATTGACAAGTACAGGAACTGGTGCATGAATGGCCAGGCTTAAAAAACCTCTAGGGCCATTAGAATGGTAACCTCCAATCATGAATTCTTCTAGTGTTTAGCAAACGCACAAAATTGTTTTCCTTACAATTTTGTGTAACAACAAAATGCTGTAATCTAGAAATACATATAAGAACCAAAAGCAGCTGTAGTGCAGTGTAGTCAAAGATAAGATACTGGTTAGCAATCAGCTTTTTTTTAAATAAGCTAGAGTTTACTAGGTATGACACTGATGTATACAATGTATTCAATATAGCATACATCATGGACAAAAGTAGGTTTAAACATTAGTAAAGGACAGATGGGTACACTACTCCCAGGATAAAAAAGTCCACGATCCTCATATGCGCACTGTTTTCAGGAAAGGAAAAAATGACAGTGTAGAATCTACAAGATACAGAAACATTCCAACAATGGTGCTAGGTCACATTCGGGTGAGGATTTCCCCACCCCATTGCTGAACGGAGTAGTAATCCACCAAAACTGGAAGAGCCATAATGATGGTACAGTGGATTAATGAGGATGCACCTGTCACCCCTGGGCTTTCAGATATTGGCAAAGGCTTTTGCCACCCCCATAGTGCCTTTTTTAGGCAAGGCTCAAAAGTCAAACCCACCTCCATAGACAGCACAAGGAACAAGAAACTAAGGGAAATGCTGCTAAACGCCAGAAGTCTTAACCTCAAGATGCATGCACTCGAAGCTCTCCTCAGTATGGAGAACATCGATATCTGTGCAGTGACAGAAACCTGGTTCAAGGCTCCAGAGAGCACCCCAGCACTACCAGGTTATACCTCATATCATGCTTTTTGATCCCAAAGCCCAGACCGAACCACAAAAGGAGGGGGAGTTTCCATATTTATCAAGGATATCCACACCTCCAGGTTAGTGGCATTGCACGAAGTATCGGAGACCATCCATGTGCAACTGACAGTGGGCAAGACTGCTTTTCAGTTTATAGCATCCTACAGACCACCCTCTCAAAGTCAGGAATCCCACTCGGCTTTCCTGAAACATTGGAGAACATGAAGATCTCTCTGAACACCATTATATTGGGCGACTTCAACTACCCAAACATAGACTGGGAGCATTACTCAAGCCCCAGCACCTTAGCCCAAAGGTTCCTGGAATTTATAAACTCAAATGCTATGGAACAACTAGTCACCACTCTCACAAGAGGGGAAAATATACTAGACCTGATAATTACCAACATGGGGACTCTATGCTCCATACCAGAAGTATATCCCTCATTGGTAAGATCAGACCATAAATTAATTTCACTGGATATCCACATCCCGACCCCACCCCCGGCCCAGAAAACCACAGTGAAAAACTTCTCAAAAGCAAACTTCACACTTCTCAAAACCGAAGTGGAATTCTTCAAGGCCCCAGAGCCAGTGGAAACTACGGCCCAAACTGCAGAATCCTATATAAATGCATTCTATGGACATCTCCAGGAATGCATGGATCATGCTATCCCAAACAAAATCAAGACCCAATCATCCAAAGGCAGGCGTCCAGTCTGATGGACCCCAGCCATAAATAAAATGTACAACAGAAGGAGGAAGCTACTACATGATAGAGCAAAATCCCTAAAAGGGAAGGCATCTATGATCAGTACTAGCAAAACATTACGATCCCTCATAAAATCCTCCAAGGCCAGCTTCGAGAGAAAAATTGCACAGGACACTAAAGACAATCATAAGGCTTTTTTCAGTTATGTTAGAAACCTGGGATGCAACTCCCAGACTTGTTCTGAGTTGATTCTAAATGACACAAAATACACTGAACCCACAGACATCGCCAATATCCTGGCAGACAGGTTCAGTGCAAACTTCTCCACCCCCCCCCCCAAAAGAGCAAGTATCTATCCCGGCAGAGTGCAGCCTCCCAACCATCTCTGATGCTCAGGTGAAGGCCGCCCTCTCCAAAGCAAAAAACACTGCTTCCATGGGACCAGATGGTGTCCCGGGTTGTGTCCTACATGAACTCCAAGAAGAACTAATCCCTCAAGTAAAACTGCTTTATAATCTCAGCCTCACTACAGGATATGTGCCCAAAGAATGGCGTACAGCAACAGTGGCCCCACTCCACAAAGGTGGCGCCTCTGCGGACCCTGGAAACTATCGCCCCATAAGCCTGACTAGCCTAGTATGCAAGGCTATGGAGAGGATCATCATGGAACTCATAAATAAAGACATTGGGGACCTACAGACACTAGATCATACCCAATTTGGCTTCATCAAGGGCAGATCCTGCCTTTTGAACCTGGTCAACTTCTTTGAAACAGTCACCAAGGCTATAGATGAAGGGAAGGTAGTCCACACAGCCTATCTCAACCTTGCAAAGGCATTTGACAAAATACCCCTCTCGGGCATCATAGATAAGCTATCCAGCCTAAATATAAACCCCTATGTCACAAGATGGGTTGCAAACTGGCTCAAAGACAGAACCCACAGAGTCAGAGTTGCTGGGGCCATGTCAGACTCGAAACCGGTCACAAGTGGCATCCCACAAGGTTCTGTCCTGGGACCTCTCTTGTTTGGTATTTACTTTTCTGAGGTACAGGCCAATGTGGGAGGACTATGGCTCACCAAGTTCACAGATGACTGCAAACTGGGCACCATAATTGACTCTCCAGCTGACACAAACATCCTTCAAAAAGGTCTCGCAGAGACGGATAACTGGTGCCAAAGCCATGGTCTAAATCTAAATGCCAAAAAGTGTATAGTCATACCCTTTGGCAAAAACAATGTGCCCACAAATTACCACATAGGTGGTAACCCATTAAGTACAGAGAAAGTAATTAGGGATCTGGGGACCCAAGTTGATAGCAATCTCTCCTTTGACAACCACATTGCCAAAGTGGTTAGAAAGACCTTCTACATAGCCCACCTCATCATGAAAGGATTCACATCTAGATCAAGAGAGGTAATCGTGCCCCTTTATTCATCCCTCATCAGGCCCATCATAGAATACAATGCCCCCTTTGGGATGTACCTTACCCGACACCTGCAGCAATTAGAAAGACCCCAAAAGTACCTCACCAGGAGGATCAAGGGACTCAAACAGATGCCATATGCTGCTCGGTTAAAAAAACTCCAGCTCTACTCAGTTGCATACCACCTACTTCGAGGTGATCTATGCCTGACATATAAAGCTATGTCCAACCCAGAATTAATGGACATGCTCCACCTCAGTAAATCTAAATCCCTTAGAGCCACGCGGTCTAGGGACTTGAACCTCAGCACAGAAATAAATAGAACATGCTGGAGTGACAGATTCATAACCCAGAGGCTCCCTTTGCTCTGGAATAGAATTCCAATTCATGTTAGACAGAGCACCTCACTGACTCTCTTCAAGAAGAATCTTGATGAGTGGATGGGGGATCGTAGGTTTGTCCCGGCGATTACTTCCATGTCACTATTAGACAGAGGCACAGTAAACTAAACTTTAAAAAGGGCACAGTATACTCAAATCAGGGGGTGGCATAAGCCAAACACAATCGGGCTAGGGTTATAAATGCCCCAGGGCAGATAGCCTAGTATGAACCTATAAACCTATGAACCTATAAGAAATGCATTATGTACTGCTACTATCATGCAAGAATCCCCAGACTTCCCAGTTATCTATGCAAAGGACAAAGCCAAAGTCACCAAAACTATAAAGCTTCTCCAAAGATATTTGAAGGGAAATACAGGCAAAGTATCCAGGTATGTAAACTCACAACACAAACTATAACATCACCACGGCGGGATGAAAAGCACAAGGTGAGTACATGAAAAGTTAAACAAATATAACTTGAAGTTACGGAATACTTCCACAGTGAAGGACTTAGTGTAAAAGGTCTTTGGCCATTCAACCAAAATATATGTGAATGTGAATGCCACCTTTAAAATACTGTCCTCTTTCTCCTATTTTGTGCTGACATCCCTCTGTACTTTCCAGAATTCCATGCAAATAAAAGTCATGTACACTCTGTATATGTGGTACATAAACAAACAAGGAGGACCCAGGTCTTACCCCCTTTGTCGGGAGGCCCTGAGAGAATGGCAGTGGGCGACCTCCTCCCAATGCTTTCTGATAGCAGCGCACATCCCTGGGAAATCCAACATGATAGTAGACAGACTCAGCAGAGCGATCCACAAATGAGACTAACATTTATGGAACACAGACAGGGCATGGTGACAATGGAAACAATTCAATGAAACCTTGTATCTAATGTGCCTCGGTCTCAGGAAAAAAACAAAACTGCAATGAATTCTGCTAAGCTCATCTACATAAAAGAAAATAGGCAGTCATCTTCTCCTAAATACTTCAATAAAACAGTAAAACCGCTAACTTGACAGATCACAGACACAAAAGCACATGACCTTTAACCCAGCGACTGAGCCCCCCCACCCCCCACCCCAAAAAGCTACATTTACATCTTCCTGCAGAAACTTTCTATTAGAAACTATTACTACTCTGGCAAACTCAATTACATCCCATATCTCTCTCCACAAAGATTTAATGACAACACCCCCATTCACAACTCTATCCTATGGCTGAGTAGTGCCCTATATTCTATTTTAATAAGCTTATTGTCAAAGAAGCAATCTCAGACTTTAAAGCTAACCACCACTTCAGAGGCAACATTTAACAAGTTCTACTTTAACTTCATAAAATTAGCACAATCTTGTATTGCCAAACCTCTTACTCATGCCCAGACCATAGCTACGGTACAAAGTCAGCAGAAACTGTTGATAAAATGTAATATGCTTAGTAGCAAATAGCAACATAACAGTATTCAAGTGCAACTATTTAAAAAAATTATCTTCAGCACCTGGTTTTCCAGCCCCTCCACATTTTCTTCCAATTAAATTCATTAACTCAACCAGTCAAGAACAAATCAGAGAAGAATCCGGGACAAATAAAGAATTAGTCAGGAAAAGTTAAAAATATTGCTACAATTAGTTTGAGCATTGACAGAATAAGAGAATGTGAATTACTGAAGTCTGAAACTCAAATGTATGAGCAAATCCCCACACACACAGACAATGGTCAGTACTGGAGAGAAAGGGTGCATACTTTGGGGGTGTCATGGTTATTTTACTAGTAGTCAGGTATAAAGTTGGCAAGGTTGCAACACATTGATCATAACTGGATAAGCTGCAACTAACCAACTGGTATTTGTCACAGGAAGTCCATCCCTGCTGTGTTCCTTTTCAACATGTTTGTGTGACAGGTGAGTTGGTATATATAAGTAAGGAGTTTTGGGGGTAAATGGGGCTTGCCCTCCCTGTAAAATAGTAGGGTGGTAGGGGAGAGCTTAATGGTTGAAGGAGTACTGGAGCCAAAAGAAAAAAAATATAGAACTGTAAGTTAGGGAACACAAAGCTCAGATTACCTGTTCCTTTTTCTTTGTGATTGGTGCTGCAAATATAAGATGTCTACTGATCTGCTTTTCAGAGCTTTATGCATGAATGGTCTGTCTTGTAGGTGAATTTCTACTTTAGTTCTAAACTGAAGTTTAGCTATTTTTTTAGCAGTTCAAAATAATTATTTGTTGTTATTTTAGTAGTCTGTTAAGGGCTGTCACCCACTCAACAGGACTATCTGGAAGGTAAATAAGCACAAGACCAATTAAGCAGATTGGGCCACAGGAATGCATACTTTTGCTCAATACTGATAAAGAAGCTTTATATAAGAAAAAAAAAAAACATTTTTACAACACTCTCTGGTTTTAAAATCTGCAGCATTGAAACAGTTCAATACATTTACCCTACGCTTCTCTAATGCAACCTCCATCATCAAAATTTGCAGAAAACACCTGATTTTTGCCTGACACGGCTGCCCTTACCCTCTTACAACTTGTGATTTTCTGGTAAAACAAAGAAGATTTCAGTCTGTGAATAATGCCACACGTAGGTGTTCCCTGTATCTTATTCTTCATAAAATGCACAGTGATGCGAAACCTGTTAGTGTATTAGCTTTCTGCATGGTGCAAAAAGCGAGTAGCAGTACGTGATTTGCCGCATTTTGTTTCTCCTGATTGGCTCCCTTTACCTTTGGAGCAGTTACCTGACTGGCTCTTATAGTGCCGATTGGTTACAATTGTGACATAAGATCCAGTCAAAAAGCACAGAGCAGAGCATTCACTGTACAATGCGGAACGGCGGAACAGTGGGCTAATTCACATCGCAGATGCGGAGCATTCCGCGCAATCTGGAGCACTTGGCTGCTCAGTGTTACAGAAATATACAGGAGTACAGTTTCTACATTTTTGGAGTATGTACAAATATGTTACATATACTTCTTGTAAAAGTATGTATAAGTAATCTAAATACAGTGTATCAGATACCATGGTATAGTTTTTATTGCATACACAAAAATTAAAGTTAGAAGATAGATACTTATAGGATGTTGCTACAGATAAATTGTGTGATGGTGAATTATTAGGTGGGTGTAGAGCAAGGGCATAGCCATTTAGTTTTAGAGTACTGGGTCATTTTTTTTTTAATTGACTAAGAGAGTGATTCATAGTAAGTTCAGGTGGGAGCGAATTCCAGATTTTGCCAACTACATTCGCAAACAAAGAGTCTCCGGATAGGTTGTTGGCTTGCACCGACTGAATCTGCAGTTTAGAGGTGGATATAAGTGATCTGGTATTTTTGTCTGGATGCTTAATGTTTGTGAAGGAAGGTGTGTTTTCAGGGTGATGAATAATCTTATAGGCTACTAAGAGTTGATTGTACTGAATTAGGCGATGGAGTTCTCGCCACGCTAAGAGAAGCAAGTTCTGACCATGATGGGTTCTGAACGGAGTACAGTCAAAGGAATCTGAACTTACAACATTTCACAACCACAAAAATGTTTGAAAGCAGTAAAGAGGATTAATAATGAGCAAGTTAAAGAAATAAAGACTGAAGTAGTGTATTAGTCAGAAAGGACAAATTACATGGGAAAAAATTAAAATGGGATATCATTTTCTGTTGGTATTGTAGCATCATCCATGAAGACAGTGAAATGCTGCTCAATGTCTGCCTCATACTTGCCTGCCACATATGATTTGTATCAAAGAATACTGTCATGAACACACCCATTGTCATAGTACCATGATGAGGGTAAAATATCTATCAGTTCCATGTGCCCTGCCTAGCCCGTATTGCATAATTTGCTGCTATACAGATTGTTTTTGTTTTCCTAATGAATTTATGCATATTCTGTGTGGCATCCTGTAACAGTGGCAACATTTTACACAGAAAACATGCTACCTCTCAATACATCACTACTCGTGACCATCTAGAAATATGTATAACAACACATTTTTGCTGCACTATCTATGGTACAGTTGATGACACTTGCTCTCTGTATCCCATCCCTTCATACACTCCCGATCTTCATGGATTTCTTTATTTGCTTTGCACATATTACTTTCAATTTGTTATCCATGTAGAAACAGCATAATAAGCTAGAAAAAAATATGCCGGCAATGTAGAAGCAAGAAAAAGCATTAGTCAGGTAGCTACATGTTTGACAGTGTCTGTCACCGGTAGAATCTCGAATTCACCTGTTACTACAAATGACCTACCTGCAGTTGCCTACGCTGCATGATGTCAAACAGTAATAGCAGTAGTAATCATTGTACCCAACTACATCCTAATGTTTTTTTCCAGCAGCATTACATTGATATGCTAACAGTTACCAGTTCAAAACTAAAGGTAAGTCAGATAATCAGCTTAAGTTCGATCTCCGTATTACTAAGTCGGTAAAAATAATTCATCAGAAACTTGGACACCTTTTCCGTAGCAGAAATACTTAACTAACACTGCCCAAATAACTCTCTCCCAGGCTTTATTACTCCCAGCACTCCTGTACAGCTGCCACATATTCACAAACCTAAATTCTGCACTTATTTCCAAGCTTAAAACTACCTATAATAAGATCGCCAGATTTGCAGCTAACCAAACCTACAAGTCACACCACTGCTTAGCACTACAGCAGCTAGACTGGCTAAAATTCCCTCAGCTGCTCCAACTATACCAACTACAAATCATCCACTCTGTCCTCTACCTACCCTTCGTCTGCCCCAGCCTCTCCACTATCATATCCAAATATCCCCCTACAAGGATGCTATGCAGCTCAAATCAAGAATTATTAGACATCTACAAACCCAAAACCAAATAGGCTGCCTTCTCTATAACTATATCCCAGCGATATCCTGGAACCAACTCCCCTTGGAAATAAAATCCCTCCACCATAGCAAACGTTTCAAATTAGCCACAAGGAAATACCTAAAAACAAAGTGGTCTTGCCACTGTAGCCAACCACCCTGAAACCACCATCCTTTCACCTATTTCACCACCTCACTCTTAATGTATCTCTAACACTATTCCCCTGCCTCTTCTACCTCTTCCCTTCCTCTATCTCCACCCACTCTTAATTCTAACAGTCTCAAAACAACCTACCTGTCTAGTCTGTCTCCTATACTCTACCTCCCCTACATCTCCTACTAGCCATTCTTACTTTCCTTTCTTGTTTCCAAACTCCTATACAATTAGATCCTACCCACTTTAAATAAGCATCTGCCTAACTATTAACTCATTTTGCTCTAAGCAGCTTAAATAATATTGTAACTAGTCACATTTTCTTCTGCTAATTGTTTAAAACCTTGTTTGTAACAACTCACATACTTGTCTGCCAATTGTTAATACTCTGTATAACTGAATTGCCTGAGGAGCTTTTTTTCTCTCCAGGTCTCTGCTTGTAAGATCCCATAGCTGATTGTTACTACTATGTTACTAAAATTTAATAAATTGTTTTCTAGTCCTGAGGAGCTTTTCTCCCTGGGTCTGTGCTGAAAATGAGCCAAAAGCTCAGCCAGACTAACCCGGTTAACAAATGTAAAAATAAATAAAAATAAATAAATAAAAAAGTCAAATTCAATAAATATAGTATAAACTTAACAATCAGATTTATTACACTCATTGAAAAGGTACAACAGGCTATTGATAGTGGTCACAGTCATCCACACAGGTTTACATGACCTAGGAATGCATTACATACCACACAGGTTTACACGACCTAGGAATGCATTACACTTACACACCACACAGGTTTACATGACCTAGGAATGTATTACACACCACACAGGTTTACATGACCTAGGAATGTATTACACACCACACAGGTTTACATGACCTAGGAATGTATTACACACCACTCACCATTCTCTATTATTTATTAAGCTGTACAACATAATAATGAATGACTCTGTGGGGAGACCGATAGCAAAACCGGTGGATGAAATAACCTACGTATTGCTAGAGCTTCATCATTACCAGAAGGTATCGTAGCAACTTAACACAGGAAACCGGTGGATGAAATAACCTACGTATTGCTAGAGCTTCATCATTACCAGAAGGTATCGTAGCAACTTAACACAGGAGAAGAGATACACAGGAGCGGCCTTAGATCAACTGGTGCCCTAGGCAAAAGGGCTCCATGGTGCCCCCCAGCACACCACCCGGTGCCACCATCCTAGTCTACCTATACCAAATAAATACTAGAAAAGCGCCCCTGCTAGAGGGCGCCACCGTCGCCTAGTTGGCCTATGCCTAAGGCCGGCTATGGAGATACACACTTACATATAACAGCAGAACAGTTCACACTCTATTGGGCAAGTAGCATTTGAACCATAGATGGGTGGGCTGCTATAGACCTAATGTGGACATTTGAAGTAGAAGTTTACTGTGACAAACTGTTTTGAATGCTTTAGACAAGTATATAAATAAGGTGAAAGCTAGTTTGTCATTATCCCTAGCTTTATTGACAGTATCTATAAGGTTTAGAAGTGCAGTGTTAGTACTATGGGAAGGACAGAAGCCATGTTGTATGGGGGATAGCAGTTCTTCCTGCTGGAGATAATTTAGCAATTGTTTTTGAGTACATTTTTCAAGCATTTTAGAGAGGGTGGGTTTAGAATAATGGTTAAGGTCTTCACCTCATAAACACAAAATATACAGTTTGATTCTGACCTTGGGTTATTTCTTAAGCTTAAAATAGCCCTTCAAGGTAATTAATCCACTATTCTCCTATGAATCTAAGATTACTATAGATCTAAAGTTAGTAATGTCTGTTGAATTTCCTCTTTTGTGTAGAGCAATGATGTGTGATTTTTCCCAAGAAAGGGAACATGAGATTGCTGGATTGGCTTATTTATAAGGATTAAGACAGGATGGGCAGTGCTGTTGGGTGCTATTTTAAGGTACCTACTTGGAAGGCCATCAGCTGAAGCTGAGCATGGTTTGAGTTTAAGAGTTGTTTTATACAGAATGAGAGCACGGGTTGATAGGTGAAAGTGGACTTAGTGATATATGACTGTTCGGCATGGTTGGGATTAGATGTGGGAATTCTTGGTTAGAAACACTATTTATTTATTTATTTTTATTTATTTATTAATTACATTTGATTACCGGGTAGTATCCATCTGGGCAAGAAGCCCATTTTCAGTGGAGACCCAGGGAGGAAAGTTCCTGACATACAGTAGAGAATTCTAACAAAACTATCAAATTTAACAAATATTAAGAATGTTTGATTTGTAGCAGTGTATACTTCAAAAGCAAAACAATTATTTATGATAAAGACATGAAATACAGTTTCAAGAAATGTATTTGATCAAACATTTGTTAAAAGGAGACCTATTTTAACAGTGCCAGGAATGGTTCAATGTAAGGTTGGTGTGCTTGCCGAGGATTTAAGACCACTCTAGCATCTAATAGGAGAAATGAAGCAAAACATTAGCTATGAAGAGATAAACGGTAGACAAGGGGTAGAGCTAGTTAGGACAAGGAGCAGAAATATGAGATATTGTTGGTGTATAGTTGTAATATGAGATCTAGTTAGGGAGTGGGTAGACTTAACCAAGAGCATGGCAAGAGCAGAGCCAATGATTTGCTAGATGTTCTTTTAGGAGGTGTTTGAACTCATGATAGTTAGGGTTTTTAGTTATGGTTTGGGGAAGATTGTTCCAGAGCCTGGCAATTTTTTAAGAGTAGAGAGAGGTGCCTAGTGTGTTGTGGGGTTGGGTAACTTTTAACATTAGTTTGTTTGAGGACCTGAAAGATCTTAGATTTATATTAGGTTGAATTAGGTTAGTGAGTGCGGGGCAGACATTGGGTTAGAGAGTTATTTTGTGGGCTATGATCAGTTGATTGAGTGTTTTCAGGTTTGTGAGGTCCAGTCAGTTGAGCTGGGAGAGTACTGAGCAGTGATGGGTTCTGCATGGGTGGTCTGTAGCAAACTTGGCAATTTTGTTATAGCAGGATTCTAGACTACTCAGTTCTGTCTTATGAAGGTTGGTAAATATTTGGGAACTGCAAAGGAGGGTGAAAAGAAGTTGTAAGTGGGCGGTGACTAATCTGGCACTTTCAGTGAGGTATGGTTTGGCTCTATATAGGGAGCCTAGTTTGGTGTGGACCTTTTTGATGGTGAGGGCGATGTGGATATCAAATCTTAGATTATCATCTATTGTGACACCTAGATGTTTGGTTTGGCTTGTGGGTTCTATATTGGTTCCATTTGAGGAAAGTATTGTTAGAGGTGACTGGCATGTTTTTGGTTTGTTACTTCTGAATGCTATTATCTTTATTTTGTTAGGGTTTAGTATGAGTTGGTGATCAGGGAGGTATTTTTCTATGCCCTGAAAAGAAGTTTGCATTTTTGTTTGTAGTTCCTGGGGAGTGGGGGCTGAGCAAATAAGTATGGAATCATTGGAGTCCTGGGCTATGGAGGCTAGTTGGGTTGCAGAGCTGAGGTTATTTGTAAAAACTGTAAAGAGAAGGGGGCCAAGTATGGAACCTTGGGATACTCCTAGAGATGGGAAGAAGGGGGGAAAGGGTGTTTTCCCATTTGGTAACTTGCTGATGGTTAGAGAGATAGCTATGGAACCAGGACAGGGCAGTTTTGCAAAGGCCATAGGAAGACAGTTTGTTGAGTAGGATTTGGTGGGAAATGGTGTTAAAGGCTTTTGGCATATCAAGGAAAATTGATGAGACAATTTGGCCTTCGCTTATTAGACTTTGGATGGTGTTGGTAAAAGATAGTTGGGCAGTGGTGGTACTTTGTTTTGGCCTAAAGCCATTTTGAGTTGGGGAAAGGAGGTTGTGATTGAGGAAATGGCTGAGGAGCTCATTGTGAATGCATTTTTCCAAATTTTAGCTAAGGGGAATAGGATGGCTATGGGATGGTTGTTTGTTAGCTTTTCAGAGGTTCTGCCTTTGTGTAGGGGAATAATGTGAGATATTTTCCATAGACGGGGGATGCATTACTCTACAATAGAACAGTTGATCAGGATTGATATGGGATAGGCAATTGAGGGGGCAGCTATTTTGAGGAATTCGGTGGGTAGTAGGTCTGCTGCTAGACAGCAAGGTTTGAGGTTGGAAAGGAGTGTTTTTATGAAGCTAACTTGGATAGGGGTAAACTGAAAAGGGAGTGGGTATGGTTAGAGGTTGTGTTGGTTGGTTACCTAAGAGAGATGTGATTATGTTAATAAAGTGAGTATTGAATTGTGTAGCTATGGGATCAGTTATATTCCAGGTGACTGGTGGAGGGGTTGGGACATTGGCATGTTTGGAAGTAAGTTTTTTGTCTGATATTATTAGTTTTTTGGTTAGGTTTCAGAGTTGGTGATATGTGGAGAGGTTTGCATTATCCTTGGTGGTGTGATATGCTAACCATACTCTGTCTCTTTGTTTCAGTAGTGATTTGGTGTTTTTTGTATGTGCTTAGGTTTTAATCTTATTTTTCTTGTGGGCGCTAGGTTATTTAGTATATTAAGAAAGGTATTGTTAAGTACTGTACAGCCTGATCCAGAGGTAGTTGTTTGAGAGGTGACCAGTTGCTTTGTTGAAGTAGTAAGTTAAAAGTGGAGGAGGAGAAATTTTTCTTGTTATGGATGAATTTATATATTATGTTGGTTTGGGTCTGCACTTGTTTCCTGTACAGGAAAGTAGGTGAGTGGTCACTGAGGGAGTCAGGAAGGCAGTCAGCTAGGTAACATAGGTTGGGCTTGTTAGTCGGTATCCAATTAAGTGTAGACTGCCTTTTGGAATATTTGTCTATCCGAGTTGGACAGAATATGGTTTGGGTGAAATTGTAAATGTTTGGGATGAGGGAGGGGTTGTTGGAGGAGCTGGACTGCCAATCCAAGTTAAAGTCATCATGGATGATTGTTTCTTGGTTGAAGGTTGATGATGGACAAGAAAGTAGATTTTCAATGATGTGTAGGTTGTTGCCAGGAGGGAGATAGACAGTTATAATAACAATTGTTTTGTTTGGGTTTAACACTAGACGGGTTGTTAGGATTTCAGTGTTGGGTAGGATGGGAGGGTCAAAGTTTAACTGTTCAATCTTGAGGGTGTCTTTGTATATAATGGCAATGCCACTGTCCCTTCTGTTTAATCTATCTAGCCTTGTAATGTTATAGCTAGTTGTAATTATGTCTTTGTCTTTAATATGTGGCTTTAACCAAATTTTAGTAATTGAAGTGATGTCAGGTAACTAGGTGTTAAGGGTTGCATGGAATTCAGTAATTTTACTTACGATACTGCGGATATTTAAATTGATGAAGATTAGGTCATTGTTACAGGTTTTTGGAAGTGGGGGGAGTGGGTGGTGGTTAGATGTGTGGTGACTAGGGGGTGCTGGATGGTTGGGTATACTATCTATGAAATAAGAGTTGAATTCTATTGTAGGTTTGAGTGATGAGTTATTGGGAGAGCGATTGGAGTTGAATTATTGACCAGAACGTAAGATTTCTTTAATAGATGACCAGTATTTTTTAGGGTTTTGTTAACTATTGTTCTGAATATTGTAGCATAGTTTTTCTGTCTTCATTTATTTGCTTTTTAGTACAGATGTGTGGAACATTCTGAAGTTTGAGATATTGTGATGTTTTATATTTCTAAAATTCTTTCCATGCTTTTTCTTTATTCTGCAGTAGCATTATACTCTTTTTGGATAGTCAAATTACATTATTTGTTTTTAGTTTCTTCCTTGTAAGCGGTGAAAGACTAGAAACGTTGCATTTACAGCAACATCTAAAGGAAGGATTTTTAGCTATTCCAGTTAATAGAGGATAGTGTAGTAATGAATATGCTTTGGTTAAGCTGGACAAGTTGCATGTTGTTTTATAAACATGATGTTTAAGTGGATGTGTGAAATGTTTGGTTTAATGGATGGTGCAGTGTTGCACTGGTTTGCATTGTAACCTCACAGCAAGATGTTCTCCAGTTCAATTCTTAGCTGGGATGCCTTCTGTGTTAAGTCTGTGTGTCCTCCCTGCATTTGTGTGGGTTTCCTCTCAGTGCTATGGTTTTCCCCCAAGTTATAAAGACATGCGTCTGGAGTGTTTCTCCCCAGGCCTCCTCTGAAAATTGGTTATTCCAAGTTGGACTTTCCCGGTAAACAAATGTTAAATAAATAAAATTTCTTCAAACCTTTTGGGTTGGAACAACCTTTCCTGGTAAACAAATGTTAAATAAATAACATTTCTTCAAATCTTTTGGGTTTCTAATGCCATTATAGGAATGGACCCCATTCCTAAGTCAAGGTATGATCAAAGTTCATGAAATTAGTATTGTTTCAATGTTTGATGTCCGCCAAAAGTGCTCTTTGTAGCACCTGCAAAGGACACAGAATTGACTCCTGCAATTCACAGTGAGTTGCTTGTATTGGTAGCATATCTAAATATGACTGTAGATTATTTTTTTATTAGACCGATTGCTCCTACTACTACTATTGAAACTGTCTGGGTATCTTTCCATCTTTCCTCCACAGTACTCTAATTTCTGCCTATAAATATTGATATTTTATAACTTTGTGTCTTGCTGTTTGTGAGACACTGTAATTGCAATGTGTAGCAATTTCAATGATCAATGCTACTTTTTTGTCATAAACTACTATATCTGGTGTTCTTGCATCTACCTTTTTGGGCTGTTGGTAATAGGTGATCTTGCCACATTATTGCACCTTTCAGTGTATATGCCTTCTGCCATGAGTGCATCACACCCAGCAACAAGGTGTGAGACTGTTTCCAATTCAGTTTTATAGAACCTACATTTATCTGCCTCTCTCACACGTTCAGTGGACTTTGTAAGCCAATGTGAAAATAGTCCACTCCCCATGCTGCTGTTATTATTATAATTATTATTAACCTTTCATCCCCTGGTTTCAACTCGCCTCTCCTTAACCATTCCTGTGTCAAATCGTGATCAACATGAGTTTGTTCCAGATGTCTGCACCTGTTTGCCACTATATTTATGCATTTCCCACAATTCTTTGCTTCTCATCTGATCCTTCTTCTTATAGTCTTTATTGACTGCAGATCTATCCATGTAATCAATTTCTAGGAGACCTATACATCCTTCAGAGCGTGGAATATATAATCTTGGTACACACTGATCTTATATATCATTTGGTAAGCATGAAGCATTTTTATTGTTTTTCTGTCAACTGATCCGATACGTTTTGGGGTCAGGCAAGTTATTGTTCTATAGTTTTTAGAATGGCTTACAGGTTCATTATTAAGGAGGAGTATCATTTTCCTGTTAACAAGGTTACTGTTTGTTTGGGATGCACATGTAAGTAATTCTTACTCAGGGTTAAATCATCATGTAAAGATGTTAATACTTTTAGCCAGAAGTTAGGTACTGCATCTGGGCCTGGGTTGTTTTAGTTAGGAGTTTTCCTTAATTTTGTTTGAGTTTCTCTGGCCATTACTCCATCCCATTTCACATCCTGTACATTTGAACTCCTTACTGTTTCTTTAAAAGCTTCTATCCATTCATCTTCTTCAAGTTCCACAGGGTTTTTAATAATATTTCTCCAAAATGTGTCTGTTTCTTCTTTTTTGGTGGTGTTTTGATTCCTGTCTGGTTGTATAGATTTGGAGATGGTCACTGTGAGAGTCTGTTATTGTACCTGTGATGGTGACCTTACTAGGGTGTCATGTTAGAATCCAGTCTAATAAAGAGTTTGATGTCTTATCATAATGTGTGTGGCTGTTAATTGGTTGTGTGAAACTGTATAAGTTCATGCTGGGAGTAGAAGAGTTAGAGGTTATGTCCGACCACCTGATATCTGCATCACCTAAGAGTTAGAGGTTATGTCCGACCACCTGATATCTGCATCACCTAAGAGTTAGAGGTTATGTCCAACCACCTGATATCTGCATCACCTAGTAGTATTTTTTTCTTGTGGAATAGTTATAGATATCCAATGTATGATACCTTCCAGTGTAGCTGTATTGTTGCCAAAAGGGATGTTGAGGACAGTAATACATAAAAAAACCTGCCTCTTCTTACTTTCCTGCATCCTCATTCACTGTACATAATAATAGCATTATATGTAAGTCGCATATAACAATAATTTGTTGTTTACTTTTCTAAGTACTGCATTTTAATATTTCATAACTATGTCTCCAGTCTTGGTGTTTGTATATGAATATTACATTATGTATTTCTTTATATAATTGTATTTTATTTTCATTTTTTTTTAATGTTGGAGCTTATCTCCCTGGGCCTCTACTGAAAATGGACATATATCCAGCTAGACTAGCCCAGTCAACAAATGTAAAATAAAATAAAATAAAATAAAATAAATATTTATTAATATTTATTTTTAGAAAAGTAATAAGTTCTGCTGAGCTGAGTTTTGGTATTGGTTTGTTGTAGATGGAAATATGGTAGTTATGCACCTCTGATGGACATTTCGGTCTAAGGAGTTGGTATTGATAAAATTGCAAAACCACTGCGTATAATTATTTCATGTATACAGTTTCTGTTAATGTGAGTGTAGTTAAAGTCACTGTAAAGTGGACGTGTGTAATTTTAGTTTTACTGAGGGAGGTATCATACCCTCTTGAAATAGTGAAGGGATCTGTAGTTCATCATAATGTATGGGCTCTATTTATTGTGATTCATATACACGGCAGTTTAACAGTGCTGTCTTGAGGGATTTGGCATGAGGTAACTGTAGAACAGATAAATGAAAGTACCTCCCAACTACTCCCTGATAGTCCGAATGAGTGAAAGGACAGTACACTAAGACCAGGTTTCAGCAGCAGTGTATGTATGTACATCACTGTACGTGTGTGTGTGTGTGTGTGTGTGTGTGTGTGTGTGTGTGTGTGTGTGTGTGTGTGTGTGTGTGTGTGTGTGTGCGTGTGTGTGTCTGAGAGTGTGTGCGTGTGTGTTTGTCTGAGTGTTTGAGTGTGTGTGTGTGTGTGTGTGTGTGTCTGAGAGTGTGTGCGTGTGTGTGTTTGTCTGAGTGTCTGAATGTGTGTGTGTGTGTGTGTGTGTGTGTGTGCGTCTGAGTGCCTGAGTGCGTGTGTGTGTGTGTGTGTGTGTGTCTGAGTGTCTGTGTGTGTGTGTGTGTGTGTGTGTGTGTGTGTGTGTGTGTGTGTGTGTGTGTGTGTGTGTGTGTGTGTGTGTGTGTGTGTGTGTGTGTGTGTTGTAGGGAAGGCCCCAAGATCAATCAGCTTTGCTTCAGACTCCTTTGGTTGATCAGTGCCCTTAATGTAGGCTGGAATGAAATGTGTTAAACTGGGAAGTCCAAGATATGGAACTTGACTAAAAAGTCATTATAGGACAGAAAAAGTATCAGCCATTAAGCAGAAATACTAAGAAAAGAGAGAGAATTAGAGAAGCAACTTACTATAACAGTAAGTGTTAAACAGGAAAAAACAAGCAATCATCCAAACAGTAATGTTCAGATTTTGTATACAGGTGTGCACCACTTAACATCCTTCTGCACAACGTCTGACCACATTTACGTCCATACTGTCTGTACTAAGTGGATGTAAATGTGGTCAGACATTGTGCAGAAGGACATTAAGTGAAGCAGAATGTAAAGAATATGGTGTTCGTGCAATGTCCTCATCGCTTAATGTTCTATGGGACAGACCCTATCCCAGACATTAAGTGGCACATACCTGTATCAGCATGAGTCAGAGATCCCTTCTCCTATCGGAGCATGTTCTCTGTGAGAGAGAATTTCTGATGCTTGCCTTTGGATGGTTGCATGAGAAGGAATAGGAAAGGGAAAGACATTCTTATACAAGGAACTGAAAAGGCATCTGTCCTTCAGGCCTCTTTGCAAGGTGAACTAGTAGGGAACTGTTTCAGTTCTCTGAACCTGGATGCAAACATATCTGTGTGAGAGATCCCCCACTGGCAGATTACTGGCAGAAAGACTCCCCAGGAAAGCATCCATATATATATATATATATATATATATATATATATATATATATATATACATATATATATATATATATATATATATATATATATATATATATATATATAAATATACTGTTTCTGAAAGTATGCTTTTTGCAATTTAATTTTCATAAAGGCATAAATTGTTGTTGTACTTTAACTGAAAGTGGGTAAACCCAGACACCTCACTGTGGTATACGACCCTGGGGCTGACTTAACATATATTGGAAGGCTGTGTGAGGCTGTGTCAGCAGCAGAGCTGGATAATGCTGCTGGGTACATGGAAGTTTTGCCTGTTTATCTGATACGTTCATTTGCTTCCTTTGCTACATTCACCACCAGAAGCCAAATGAAATACTTACAATCTGCCCCATGTATTGTGGCCACATATTTCAATCCCATAAATGGGTGTTATGAGTAATAGCCTGATTAACTGAATTTCACTTTATTAACAGAGTATGTCATTACTCAAAATGAAATACACATCAGAAGTGATATGGTAACTTTTCTTGATAAACACCACTTTAAATATTATCACATGTTTTAAAATTATCTATAAGCAATCCTACATTACAGAAATTTTCAGAATACGTTGTGCTTTTATCACACATTTTAATCTTTTGGAGAAGGAGAGATATTTTATTTATTTACCATTTGTTGACCAGGACAGAGTACTAACCCAGGTGGCCTGTTTGCATGTTCAATCTAGTAAAAGTGAACAGAAAGTAACAGTAAATAGAGTAGCAGTTTGCAGTACTAAAAAAAGGTACAAATGCAGTATTAAATATGAAAAAAATTATAGCAACATCACACAGGCGTTTGTAACAGAATCGGAATCTATCTAATATCCATCATGCCAAAACATTATAAAAATACAGTAGAAGCCTGTGTAACAGACTAGGGATCTATTTAATAACAAAGTGTACACAATTCAGTTTACAGAGTTATTTTAGGTTAATTTGGACTACAGCCCCAGATAGGGTGATAACGGGGATGGTGGATGTCACTTGTTCATATCTAATACAAAAAATGAGAAGGCTTGGGGTTTTGTCTAGATGCTTTAATACATAGAAACACATCAGGATGGATAGCAGCATCTATAAATATGAACAAACTAGTTAACAGACAGACCTTACATACATACATGCTAACATCTCAACAGCTTACTACAAAATGGCAGTCTAGCTTGCACATGCTCAGTATTTATACACTTGTGCAAGTCCTTTGATAGCTTCTTAAAGATATGTACACCTATATTGATCCACATCCTCCCTCTTAGAAAGATTGCCCTTTATGCAAAACAATGTTATAGCTCGACATGCATTGGTATATACATTGGAAACAAAACACAATGTTCATGCCCAAGTTGCTTCATATCTGTTGCAAAGCTTAGAGATTCAACCACATCTCGTAACATAACAGTTGGGACTAAATTTAGCAACAGGGACAGTCTGTGGTGCACAACTTGTATCAGGAACATCTGGATTCATCACAAGAATGGGAATGTCCTCTGGAACTTCCACTGGAATTACAACACCTGATACTCTGAGATAAAGAGTCTCTCTCACATGCTATCTGCTGTGGTTTAGGCTCAGACACTGGTAGTAAATGCCTCTGATTCCGCCTAAAGATTCCTCTTTCTGATTTTATAGTGTACGATCTTGGCTGTGGACAAATAATCGTCACAACACCAATCCAATCATAACCTTTGGACATTTGCATTATTACCACTTCACGTTTTTGTAATGGATTGAGCAGTTTACTGGTCTTATCATAGTAGGACTTCTGGGATAGGCATTTCTTCAACAGATTGGCTTTCACTGATCTGTTGTTCTTGATACATGGAACCAATAACTGACTACTGATTAGTAATGTGGTTCTGGTTTGTCTTGACAGAAGTCACTGATCAGGTGAACCAAGATGTTTATCATGAGGAACATTTCTGAGATTTAAGAAAACATCACTATTGTCTCCCTTTGACTTCACAAGTAACTGTTTTGCACTTTGATCTGCGCGTTCTGCCAAACCATTTGACTACAGGTACTCTGGACTACTTGTGACATGAGTGAAGTCCCATTCTTCAGCAAATCTTTTGAACGGTTAGCTTGTAAACTGTATGCCATTGTCAGAAATAACTTTGTGTGGACTACCATGTACTGCAAAATGATGCTTCATCTTGGTAATGCCAGTACTGGATGCTAGGTTAGGAAGTATGTAAATCTTGACCAAGAGCCTACTAACACCAAATAATATTGACCATTCCACCTGAAAATATTTGTGGCTACTGTCGACCAGGGCAGTTCCAGAATTTGGTTAAGCTGAAGCGGTTCCTTATGTTGATGTGGCTTTGTACTATTACACACAGAACAAGATAAAGTGCTCTCTCAATGTCTTGTGACATAGAAGGCCAAAATACAAGTCCTCTCACCCTTCTTTTGGTAAATTCAGTTCCTGGGTGACCACGATGCAAGACAGTAATGTACTCAGGTTGCAAGGGCTTTGGAACATTTACTTTTGAACATTTCATAATGATACCTTTGTCAGCCAAAATCTCATCTCTGTATGGAAAATGAGGTTGCACTTCCTGAGGTAAACTAGATTGCTTTGACAGCCATCTTTGATCGATAAAGTGGTTGAGCCTTTGTAAAACTGGATCTGTAGCTGTGTGATCGCTCAGCTTATCAAGATGTGTGGAAGAAAAATCATCAATCGAATGGGAACCTCGATTGTTATTCTGTTCAGTGGTATTTCTGGGCAATCTAGATAATGTATCAGTAAGATAAAGTTTGCCTTTCTTGCAGACAAGATTGAAATTATACTTTTGTAATCTCAGCTGATTGCATTGGCTTTCTCAATATTGTGACTAATGGCTGGTGATCTGTTTTGATCTGGGTAGGTCTACCATAAACATAATCATGGAACTTCGATCCATCCGGACTGGTACCTTTGCGTGTAGGTCATGCAAAGCTTGTAAATTTATTTCGGAAGTAGTATCCTTCAAGCACCCTGTGATGGACTATCTTTTCAATCCTAGGTTCTATGCAGATTGTAGGTCTAAGGGGCTAGTTTATTTGGCGAAGTGCACTGTGTGCACCACATTCTATGTTGGTAAAACCATAAGAATGTTGAAAGAGAGGGTGTTACAACATTTGGGTGATATTAAGAGGCAGAACCTGTTAAATACATTAGCAAAATATGTTTCTATGCAACATGACCATAATTTTGAATTTATGGTGTTGCAATTAGTCCAAGAGAGTGGTAGAGGAGGTGATTTAAACAATACAGTAGAGTTAGCAGAGATCAAATGGATTACCAGACTGTAGGCTGATAAGCCTCCAGGCATTAATGCCAGTGTGTCTTTAAAACCTCTTCTTAAGAAACTCTATTTGCATCAGTGATTATAATCATGTTTTTATTGGGCATTTTAACTGATTTTGTTATATAATTGACTTGTTTTTATTAAGCAGTGGATCTGATGAAGCACATTTGGTGTGAAAGCGCTTATCCTGTCTTGTCTGTGGAATAAACAATTTGTATGCTTTCTGCTTTGGTGGTTACCTAGTTTGTTCTTTATTAGTTTTGTGTTTTACCAGATAACCTTTAGCTGGTTTGGGTAATTGGTTTCTGCAACTCTGAATATGCAAACACAATTGCCAAAAACTCTTTCTCAGTCTGGGTGTATTGCATCTCAGTTTGGGTAAATATTCTCAATACATAGGCAACGGGTTGATCCACTTGTAGAATGACTGCACCAAGAACAAATTTCGAAGCATCACAGGAATGTGCAACTGGTTTGTGAACATCATAATATCTGAGTGTTGAGGAACTAGCAAGTCTGTGTTTCAGGACATCAAATGCTCTTTGGTGTTGCTCTAACCAAGACTAGGATACATCTTCACATGTTAGCTCTCTAAGCAGAGCTGATAGTTGGCTCAAGTCTGGAACGAACTTGTCTAAATAGTTGACCAAACCAAGAAAATGTTGCAGGGCTTAAACACTGACTGGAGCTGGCATCTCAAGAATGGCTGTTTGCTTTGAAGGGTCTGGTCATAATCCTACACTTGTAAATAAATGACAAACATAAAACAATTTCTTAAATCCTGAATCTGCATTTTTGTGGATTAAGCTTAAGATTTACTTGACGTGCCCTTGCTAGAACTTTTCTGATGTTTTTGTCATGTTCTGCTTCATCATGACCTCCTACTAGTATGTCGTCTACTATGATAATGCAAGGATAACCAGAAAAAAATTGCTCCATTACACGCTGAAAGACTTCACTTGCAGAATTTATCCCAAATGGCATTCTCAGAAATCTGTACCTTCCAAATGGAGTACTGAAAGTAGTGAGCAGTGTGGATTTCTTGTCAAGCTGAATTTACCAAAATGAACTCTTTGCATCTAAGACAAAAAAATAGTGGCATTTGGCATCAAGGCTGCGATTTCTTCGACTGCTTGCATTGGGAGATGAGGTCTTTTTAGTGCTGTGTTCAGATGTCATGTATTAATACATATACTGATGTCATCTGAGCTTTTCTTATGAGCTACCACCATGGAAGATATCCAATCAGTTGGAGTTTCAACTGGACAAATCACACCTTGTTGTACCATTTTATTTAGCTTGGCTTTGATTCTGTCCTGCATGGCTACTGGAACTTTTTGTGCTGGCCTGATAACTGGACTGACCTCTGGGTCTAGCTTCATGGAGTACACAACTGGAAATTTGCCTAGTTTTTCTTGGAAAAGATCAGCATAGGTAGAAAAAATGTGCTGGGCAAAATTAGAGTAGTGGCCTTTTAAGCTAAGATGGAGAACTTCCTTATTAAATGAAAGCAGTCCCATTGTCAAAGTGTCTCTGAGCCCTAATAATGACTGAACATGCCTCTTGACCACATAAAATAATAAGTTGTAGCTCCTTCCAGTAGATTAACATGAAAGCACAACTGAGCCTTTGGTCTGAATTTCTTCACCTCCATAAGCAACAAGTTTCACACACCTTGCCAAATCAAGCCTTTCACTTTTACACACTCTAGCACATGTTTCCGCAGACATAACATTACACTTAGAGCCTGTATCAACTTTGAGCTTTGCGGGTTTGCCATTTATCTGAACAGTGCAAAATACTTCATTCTTGGTCCTTAAATCTACTGCATTGACTGTTTCATGATGCACTGAAACACCATCAACATAAAGAGTAGAATTGCCATTGTCTAACTGATCAACTTGTTTCTTAAAATGTTCCCTTTTAATGAAAGAGTGCCCAAATTCTTTTGATTTACAAAATATTATAAGTTCATTGGTAGGTACTAGGCTATCTGCCTGAGGGCATTTATAAGCCTAGCCAGAGTGTCAGCTTTCACCACCCCATTGATTAACTAACTGAACCTCTGTCAAGAAGAGCCAATGAAGTGATCTCAGGGGTGTATTTTCTGTTACCCATCCACTCGTCAAGGTTTCTCTTGAAGAGTGTTAGTGAGGGGCTCTGCCTAATGTAGTTAGGAATTTTGTTCCAAAGCATGGGGAGTCTCTGTGACAGGAATCTATTGCTCCAGCATGTTCTATTTATTGTTGTGGTGAGGTTTAGCTCACTAGAGCGAGTGGCTCGCAGTGACTTGGATTTCTTTAGGTGGAGCATGTCCATAAATTCTGAGTTGGACATGGCTTTGTAAGTCAGACAGAGATCACCTCTGTGAAAGTGATATGCCACTGAGTACAGCCAGAGTTTTTCCAGTTGGGCTGCATAGGACATATGTTTGAGGCCAGTAATCGTCTTGGTGATGTACTTTTGTGGTCTTTCCAACTGTTGGAAGTGTCTTGTGAGGTATATTCTAAATGGGGCATTGTAGTCTATGATGGGTCTGATGAGTGACGAGTAGTGGGGCACTATAACCTCTTTATTTCTAGATGTGAACCCTTTAGTAATTAGATGGGCTACATAGAAGGATTTCCTAATTACTTTGACAATATGATTGTCAAAGGAAAGATTATTATCTACCTGGGTCCTCAGAACTCTTATTACCTCTTCTGTATTAAGGGGACTGCCAGCTATGTGGTAATTCATGGGTGTTTTGTTTTTCCCAAATGGGATGACTGCATTTTTTGGCATTTAGCTTGAGACCATGACTTTGACACCAGGTGTCCGTCTCAGTAAGGCCCTTTTGGAGAATGTCCATGTCAGCCAGAGAGTCAATTATGGCTCCCAGTTTGCAGTCATCTGTGAACATGGTTAGCCATAGTCCTCCTGTGTTTGCCTGTACTTCTGAGAGTATATGCCAAACAGTAGGGGTCCCAGGACTGAGCCTTGTGGGACACCACTTGTGACTGGTTTAGAGTCGAACCTGGAGCCCACTATTCTTACCATGTGAGTTCTGTCTGTAAGCCAGTTAGCAACCCATCTCGTGATGTAGGGGTTTATGTTCAGACTGGTGAGTTTTTCTATAATTCCTGAGTGGGGAATGGTGTCAAAAGCCTTGGCAAGGTCAAGGTAGGCTGTGTGAACCACTTCCCCTCATCTATGGCCTTGGTGACTGTCTCGAAGAAGTCAACCAGGTTTAGTAGGCATGATCTGCCCTTAACAAAGCCAAACTGGGTCGGGTCAAGTGTTTGGAGGTTCCCAATGTCTTTGTTAATGAGTTCCATGATGATGCGCTCCATAGCCTTGCAGACCAGGCTAGTCAGGCTTATGGGGCGATTGTTACCAGTGTCAGTTGTGGCCCCTCTTTTGTGGAGCAGAATAACCATTGCTGTGCACCATTCTATGGGCACATAGCCTGTGGAGAGGCTGAGGTTGAACAGTGTGTTTAGATGGGAAGTTAATTCATTCTGTAGTTTGTGCAAGACACAGCCTGGGACACAATATGGCCCCATTGATGCTGTGCTTTTGGCTTTTGAAAGGGCTGTTTTTACCTGTGCGTCTGTGATTTTCGGGACACTACACTTTTCCAGTATTGTTGCGGGCCCTTTTGGGGGTGAGAGGAGGGTGAAGTTTGCACTGAATCTAACTGCCAGGATGTTGGCAATATTAGTAGGTTCAGTATATTTTGTGCTATTTTGCACTAGCTCAGAGCTTATCTGCGAGTTGCCACTTAGATTCTTGACATAGCTAAAGAAGGCTTTGTGGTTATCTTTCAAATCCTTGGCTATTTTCCTTTCAAAGTTAGTCTTGGATGATTTTATGAGGGACCTTAGTTTCTTACTGATACTGATCAGGGATGTCTTTCCTTCTTGGGATTTGCTTTTTTTCTGAACTAGTTTCCTCCTTCTTTTGTACAGTCTGTTTATGGCAGGGGTCCACCAGATAGGTTTCCTTCTCTTATGGGAGTGAGTCTTGGTTTTGCTAGGGAAGGCACGATCCATGCATCCTTGTAGGTGCTCATAGAGTGCATTTGTAAAGGTTCCTGCATCTTGGACATGATTATCCTTTAGCGTGGGGGCTGTGAAATTTACCACCTCTGTCTTAAGTAAGGTGAAGTTTGCTATAGAAAATTTTTTCACTGTGGTTTCCTTGGTTGGGGATGGTGGTGTGGTGTGGATATCCAGAGTGATTAGTTTATGGTCTGATCTAACCAGTGACGGGTTGACCTCCGTTGCAGAACACCTGTCGCCCATGTTGGTGATGACCAGGTCGAATATGTTTTCACCTCTGGTAGGGGAGTTTACCAGCTGATCCAGGGCATTTGAGCTGATAAATTCCAGGAAGCGCTGGACCTGGGAGTTTGTACTTGAGTAGTTTTCCCAGTTAACGGTAGGGTAATTGAAATCATCCAAAATCAGGGTGTTCGGTAGGACCTTCATGTTTTCCAGTGTCTCCAGAAAGGCGGAGTGGTGGTCCTGGGTCATGGAGGGTGATCTGTAGCAGGCCACAATTTTTATTGCAGATTTTCCTGATGTTAGTTGCACATGGATGATCTTAGAGGTATCATGCTGCACCACTAACCTGGAGGTGTAGGTATCCTTGATGATTATGCATACACCCCCTCCTTTTGTGTTTTGGTCCATGTTCTGTGGACAAAATGTGTGGTATGAGTTGTAGCCCGGTAGTGCTGGCGTGCTCTGTGGAGCCTTGAACCAGGTTTCAGTTACTGCACAGATGTCAACATTCTCCATACTGAGGAGTGCTTCGAGCACATGCATTTTGAGATTTAAACTCCTGGCATTGAGTAGCATAACTCTCATTTTTTTATTTGTGCTGTTTACAGAGCAGGGTTTGACTTCTGAGCATTGCCTAAAAAAGGCAGTATGGGGGCAGCAAGAGTCTTGGCCAGTATTCAAAAGCCTAGGTATGACAGGTGCAAGCCGTCTCTTGCGAAACAGCGAGGCTTGTCGAGCATGTCGTCCCAGGCTGACAGACACTGGATCCCCTTTGAATGACACCAGAAGCTTAGCCAATTGTTGAAATTGATAATTTTTTCTTTATACTGCAGTATCATTCTTGGTGGGAGCAGGATGCTACTCAGGGTCAGGGTCATACTCGCCTGGGCTACATGATCAGAGAGCTCTTTCATGCCTCTTTTCATGTAGTCCAGGGAGGTACATCTCAGGTCATTCACACCAACATGAACAATGACAGAGTCATATTTGTACTTGTTCTGGAGTGACCTGAGTGCTTGTGTTATGTGGCGGATTCTGGCTCCCAACAGGCAGCTAACAGTAACCTTCTCATTGTCCTGCCTAGTGAGTGGGACGTCAGTGTGCCTGATGATAAAGTCGCCTATTACTAGTGTTTCAGGTATGTTATTTCGCCTTAAGGACTGTGATTGTGCGGCACACTGATTTTGTGTTTTATGTGTTGTCTGGTTTGTGATGGGAGGTGCAGGTCTTTTGGGTGTCTGCTTTGGAGATCTTTGATGCTTTTGCATGTTTTTATTTAGAGCCTCCGAGTATGATTTCATGTATTTATGTGTATTGTTTGCCAGTGCTGGTTTAGTATGTCTATGTGTGGCTAGAGGTGTGGTGCAAGTGTTAACCTTCTCCTCATGATTGCCTGTTCCAGTCTTGGGTGGAGAGAGCTTAGCCTCCAGTTTAGCTATATAATTGCATCTCTTGCATATGTTAATGTTTTGTGGTAGGAGGAGTGGGTTTTCTGTGTACATGAGGCAGTTGTAACATTGCCTCAGGATACCCAGGTTCACCAGCTGGACTGGAGAGTACACCTGAAATTGCCCTTTGGTCATGCCTGAATAGTAGGGTGAGCTGCTTAGTCACTTGGTTGGTGAGATGTGAATAATGAGCCTTGCCCTGCTGGGCAATCAAGTGTTGGGGTATATTAGTGCTTGCTATTAGGTCTGAGCAAGTGCTGGACTGTAGGATGCTTTTTAAGTGCTTAGGTTGAGAGTTAGACTACTTTCAAGGGAAAAACTGAAGAGGAGACTCGGTGGAACTGGGAATAATTTAGCCCTAGCTAACTAGTGCTGCCCGGACATGCAAAACCATGCAAACATGTTTTTTTACAGCAGGGAAATGAAAGAGATAGAAATTAGCCCAAAATGGCCTATAAACTACTGATGTCTGGGCTGGAACCACTCCTCCAGGGACAAATGGCTGCTCAAAGCTTCCTCTCTCACAGGTGAACAGAGAAAGTTCCTTCTATCCAAGTAAGATATGACAACTCAGAAACTTGTAACACAGCCCTGAATTCAGCACTAGCCTGAAAACTGGACTATACTTGCTTAGAAAGGTGGGAAACAAGGAACAATTTTTTTAAAGATAAGGCAAAAACAGTAAAGAATACACTTAAAACAGCTTTAAATGACTAGAAACCATAAAAAATACACTTAAAACAGCTTTAGATGACTACAAGCAATCAGAAAAGGCTTTTAAACAAATTACCCAATTAACCAGTAAAAACAATCTCCAAACTGAGCCCTGTTCCTGTAGTCTTCAATCAGACAAGTTCTAACTGCACACTCCTGCCACTGGGGTGCAGGAGAACCTTGTCCAAAAAAGAAGGCCTGGATTAGTGCTTAAGTTATACAAACAAAGCTAGATTCAGCAGGCATGAATCTAGTTTATGTGACAGCAAACAAGGCACACCAATTTCAGTAAGAAACAGTTCAAATATGCAAGCACTATAATCCTCTAACCAGAAATTCCCAGCTCAGAAGGGCAGAGTCCAGCCTCTCCTCCCACAAGAATGCAGACCACAAACCTTCTTAATGTAAAATGACTGGCCTGAAGCCCAAGTACTTAAACCAGAACTAATACACTTTTAGAATAACAGACACTGAGCCTTCAATCAGCAGTTCCCAACTTAGAAGGATGTAAGCTACCTGTCCTGCCACAACAGTGCAGACCACAAACCTTCTTAATGTAAAACAACTGGTCTGAAGCCCAAGTGCTTAAACCAAAAGGCTTAGAATGATAGCTACACTTTAATCAGGTTGCTACCAAGCAGTAATAAATACAACTGAATACTTTTAAGAAGGCCTGGATTAGTGCTCAAGTTATACAAACAAAGCTAGATTCAGCAGGCTTGGATCTAATTTATGCTACAGCAAACAAGGTGCACCAATTTCAGTAAGAAACAGTTCAAATATGCAGGCACTATAAGCCTTTAACCAGAAATTCCCAGCTCAGAAGGGCAGAGACCAGCCTCTCCTCCCACAATAGTGCAGACCACAAACCTTCTTAATGTAAAACAACTGATCTGAAGCCCAAGTGCTTAAACCAAAAGGCTTAGAATGATAGTTACACCAAGTAGTAATAAATACAATTGAGTACTTTTAAGATGACGCAAAAGCAAAAGAAAGCATTAAAGTAGGAAGAAATGCAAATACAGTAAAATCAGATGAATAAAGTGCAAAAATTTTGTTTTTGAATGAGCAAATGAGATGGGCCCAGGAGGAGTATCCAAATGAAAATTTACAAGAGGGGTGGGCAGTTTCAAAGCCACCAAGATTAACACCAAAACAAAAGCAGGGAGGGTGGATGGAGAGCTAACTGAAAAAACAGAGCCACAACATCCAGCTAGATAGTATTCAGTGCAGCACAAATAAATAAATTTAAATGCTGTATTATTTGAAAAAAGTGCAGATAAAGATTTACTTAAATTCACTTATACAACCAGTTGATTGCAGGTAGGTCTTAGCTGACCAAAGCTCAGAGTTTAAGCAGAAAATAATCCAAAATGTATCACTTATATAAGGAAGAAACTGAATATCAATGAAGTGAAACTACCCCCACTTATCACTGGCTCTATGCAGGAATTCTAACAAGCACTAAAATCTAACAAGCATTTACTGAAAAAACAGAGCCACAACTTCCAGCTAGATAGTATTCAATGCAACACAAATAAATCAATTTAAATGCTGTATTATTAGAAAAAAGTGCAGATAAAGATTTAATTAAATTCACTTATACGTCCAGTTGATTGCAGGTAGGTCTTAGCTGGCCAAAGCTATCAATCAGCTTATCCTGTATCCCAAAAAAAAAGCTACTTCTCTATCTCCCCAAAAATAAGGACCGCCTTAAGGCTAATTCTTCCATCTCCTCTCTAAATAATACAATACTCAGTGTAGACAATCACACAAAATTACTTGGTGTGACTATTGATGACCAGTTGATATTTGACTTACACATTCACCATGCAATAAAAAAACTAATCAAAAACTAGGTTTGTTACACTGTAACTCAAAATTACTCTCTGCAGTTTTTAGACAATCCCTTGCCCAAGCCTACCTCCTCCTTAGCATGTTCCATGGTTCACCTGTCCTCAATAATCTTCAATCCTTTTTACGCTCTAGACTTGAGCAGACCTACAACAAAACTGCCAAATTTGCAGCTAACTTCCCCAACTCAACCCACCACTGCCCAGCCCTCTATAACCTTCAATGGCTTGAAATCTCCTATCACTTAAAACTGTCCCAGTTACAGCTAACCCACTGTATACTAAACAAACCCACTTCCTGCTCCTTCCTCTCAAATCTTTTAAAACACACTATTCCCCCTTTGCCCCCTCCGTACCTCTGAGAAATTTCTTCTAGAAACATTTACATCTAAACTGAACATAGGACATCTTCTATATAAATCTTCCATCTCCCTGGACTACATTAAAAGAGACATGGAGGAGCTCTCTGATCAAGTAGCCCAGGCCGGTATAACCCTGACCCTGAGTAGCATCCTGCCCTCACCAAGAATGATACCACGGTATAGAGAAAAAATGATCAATTTCAACAATTGGTTAAGGTTCTGATGTCATTCAAAGGGGATCCAGACAGTGTTTGTCAGCCTGGGATGACATGCTTGACAAGCCATGCTGCTTCACTAGAGATGGCTTGCTCCTGTCACCCTTAGGTTTTCGAATACTGGCCAAGGCTCTTGCCACCCCATGGTGCCTTTTTTAGGCGAGGCTCAAAAGACAAATTCACCTCTGTAAATAGCACAAGTAACAAAAAACTGAGGGTAATGCTACTCAATGCCAGAAGTCTAAACCTCAAAATGCATGCACTCGAGGCACTCCTCAGTATGGAGAAAATCAAAATATGTGCAGTAACAGAAACCTGGTTTAAGGCTCCAGAGAGCACCCCAGCACTACCAGGCTACAACTCATACCATACATTTCGGCCACAAAACCTGGACCAAAATACAAAAGGCAAGGGAGAATCCATATTCATCAAGGATACCCACACCTCCAGCTTTGTGGCACAACACAATGCTTCAGAGATCATCCACGTGCAACTAACAATGAGCAAAACTGCTATTCAAATTATAGCTTGCTACAGATCACCCACCATGTCCCAGGACCCCCACTCTGCATTCCTGGAAACACTGGGAAACATAAAGGTCCTACCAAACACCCTGATATTGGGTGATTTCAATTACCCAAACATTAACTGGGAGAACTACTCAAGTACAAACTCCCTTGCCCAACATTTCCTAGAATTTATAAACTCAAATGCCCTGGATCAACTGGTCAACACCCCCACCAGAGGTGACAACATATTAGACCTGGTCATGATCAACATGGGTGACCAGTGCTCCACACCGGAGGTCAACCTCTTGTCAGTTAGATCTGACCATAAACTAATCACTCTGGATATCCACATTCCGCCACCACCGTGAAAAACTTTTCAAAACAAACTTCATGTTACTTAAGATTGAGGTGGGAAGTTTCAAAGCTCCCATGCTAAGGGATAACACTGTCCAAGCTGCAAAATCTTTTACTAATACAATATATGGGCACCTACAAGAATGCATGGATTGTGCTATCCCAAACAAAACCAAGACTCACTCCTCCAAGAAAAGGAAACCAGTCTGGTGGACCCCTGCCATAAACAAGCTATACAACAGAAGGAAGAAACTAGTACAGAAAAGAGTAAAATCCCAAGAAGGGAAGACATCCCTGATCAGTATCAGCAAGAAACTATGTTCCCTCATAAAATTACCCAAGGCTAGCTTTGAAAGAAAAATTGCCATGGACTCCAAAGATAACCACAAGGCATTCTTTAGCTATGTCAAGAATCTAAGTGGCAATTCTCAGATCTGCTCAGAGTTAGTGCAGAATGGCACAAAATACACTGAACCAACCGATATAGACAACATCCTGCCAGACAGGTTCAGTGCAAACATCACCTCCCTCTCACCCCCAAAAGTGCCCATAACTATACCAGAAGAATGTAGTGCCCCTGAAATCACAGACACTCAGGTTAAAACAGCCCTGTCCAAAGCCAAAAATACTGCATCAATGGGACCGGACGGTGTCCCAGGCTGCACCCTACATGAGCTCAAAGATGAACTAACCCCTCACCTAAACACACTGTTTAAACTCAGCCTCTCCACAGGCTACATGCCCACAGAGTGGCGCACAGCAACGGTTATTCCACTCCACAAAGGTGGAGCCACAATGGACCCCTGGAACTATCACCCTATAAGCCTGACAAGCTTGGTCTGCAAAGCTATGGAGCACATCATCATGGATCTCATTAACAGAGATTTTGGAAACCTCCAAACACTGGACCCTACCCAGTTCGGCTTTGTTAAGGGCAGATCATGCCTCCTAAACCTGGTAGACTTCTTTGAAATAGTTACCAAGGCTATAAATGAGGGAAAGGTGGTCCACACAGCCTACCTAGACCTTGCAAAGGCCTTCGACACCATTCCCCACTCAGGTATTATAGACAAGCTAACCAGCCTGAACATAAACCCCTATGTCATGAGATGGGTTGCCAACTGGATCACGGACAGAACCCACATGGTAAGAGTTGTGGGAGCTAGGTCTGACTCTAAACCGGTTACAAGTGGCGTTCCTCAGGGCTCAGTCCTAGGACCCCTCCTGTTCAGCATATACTTCTCAGAGGTACAGGCAAGCACAGGGGGACTATGGCTGACCAAGTTCACAGACGACTGCAAAATAGGGGCTATAATTGACTCTCCAGCTGACACAAACATCCTCCAAAAGGGTCTCACTGAGACAGATACCTGGTGTCAAAACCATGGCCTCAAGCTAAATGCCAAAAGTGCATAGTTAACCCCTTTGGAAAAAACAAAGTACCCACAAACTACCACATAGGTGGTAGCCCCCTAAATACAGAAGATGTAATAAGGGATCTGGGGATCCAAGTAGATAGTAACCTCTCCTTTGATAATCACATTGCCAAAGTGGTTAGAAAATCCTTCTATTTGGCCCACCTAATCACAAAAGGGTTTACATCCAGATCAAAGAAGTCATTGGGCCCCTCTATTCATCACTCATCAGGCCCATCATAAGAGTACATTTCCCCATTTGGGATGTACCTTACAAGACACCTGCAACAACTGGAAAGACCACAGAATTACATCACCAAGAGGATCACTGGTCTCAAGCAGATGCCCTATGCAACTCGACTGAAGAAACTCCAGTTGTACTTGGTTGCATACTGCCTACTCAGAGGTGATCTCTGCCTGACATATGTCCAACCCAGAATTCATGGAAATGCTCCACCTAAAGAAAACCATATTACCTCGAGCCACACGCTCCGGGGATCTAAACCTCACCACAACAATAAATAGGACGTGCTGGAGGGATAGATTCTTGTCCCAGAGACTTCCCATGCTCTGGAACAAGATTCCAATCTACATTAGGCAGAGCTCCTCGCTAACCCTCTTCAAGAGAAACCTTGACGAGTGGATGGGAAACAGAAAGTTTACCCCAGGGATCACTTCAATGGAGGCATAGGGAACTAATCTAAGGGGGCGGTGAAAGCCAACACATTCCGGCTAGGTTTATAAATGCCTTCGGGCAGATAGCTTAGCACCGACCTATGAAGCTAAGAACCTACAAATTTGGAACAGCCTACCCTCTAACCTATGAAACATCACTTAAGCTACAAGTTTCAAAAAAGAGCTAAAATTACTCTTCCAAACTAACTGGATATGCTCATGCCAGGATCCCACCTGATCATCCTACTCCTCCCCCTTAAATACCATATCATAATCATATTTAACTAACCTCTGAAATTCCTGTCTGGTTACTGCATAACCTTTTGGTACTATGTATAACTATCATATATTTTTATTTATTTTATTTTTATTTTACATTTGTTGACCAGGCTAGTCCAACTGGATATATGTCTATTTTCCACAGAGGCCTTGGGAGAAAATTTCCAACAATAGACATAAACTATACATTACATTTATACATGTGGGATACAAGTATTGAATTCATTAGGAACCACACAAGACTGACATGTACAATGACATAATGTCTGACATTTTAAAACATGCACAGTTCATGGGCCAACAGAAACATTCAAACATAGTACAGCATAAATTATCCTTGTACCACATGTGCAATGACATAACGTCTGACATTTTAAAACATGAACAGTTCATGGGTTATCAGAAACATTCAAACATAGTAAAGCAAAAAGTATCCTTGAACCTAGGGCTATAGGAGAGAGTTAGTCAGGGCAGGTACGGGGGGGGGGGATCTATATTAGCACACTGAAAACTGAATTCCGCAAATCCAGTTTGAGCAACACAGAAAGCGTGAACATTTGAAATATCGCAAGAATGAATGGAGATCGCTGTAGGGAATTCTTCGCTTTACTTCAATGGAATGTGATCTTGGAGTTGGTATATTTATGTAGTGGGGGTGTGGGGGGTGCAGTGAGGCTTGCCCCCTGCATAAAACAGTTAGTGACAGTTTTCGTCTGGTTGGTTTTTAATTTTACAGTTTCAAAATTTGTGGTTTTCGCGCTTTCTGTGTCGCTCAAACTGGATTTGTGCAATTCAGTTTTCGGTGTGCTAATATAGACTCAATACAGGGACATAGCCAGCATGTTTTGAAGTACCGTTTAAGGTTATTTTTGAATAGGGATATGGAGGAAATCAAAGTAAGATCAGTAGGCAGTAAGTTCCAGGTTTGGCCAACTGAGTTAGAGAACAGGGAGTCACCAGCTGTGTTATTAGCTTTAGCTATTTGTACTAGAAGCCTGTTGGATGAGCATAGGATTTTAAGGTTGTTGTATGGGGTGATAAGGTTCTTAAGTATGTGAGTGTTTTCAGGTTGGTAGAGTATTTTATGTGCAATTATAATTTGATTGTATTGTAGTTGGTTGGGCAATTCTAACCATCCTAATGGGCTTAAGTTATGACAGTGGTGAGTTCTGTATGTGGCTCCTGTGGCAAATCTAGCAATGTTATTATAGGAGCTTGCCAGTTTGTTAAGGTCATTTTTACTCAAGTTTGTAAAACTGGGGGAGGCATAAAGGAGGTTAGAGAGCAAGTGGGTACAGGCAATAACAGTCCTAGCTAGAGGTGTAAGGAAGGGCTTAATCCTGTATAGTGAGCCAAGCTTTTTATTGACTATTTTTATAGCATGGTTAATAAGTAGATCAAATTTCAGGTTGTTATCAATCAATACCCCTAATAGTTTGGTGGAGGAATCAGGAGATATGATGGTGCCATTGTTTGATTTAACAGTAAAGGTAAGTGGGGAGGACTTACGGGTAGGAGGAAATAGTAGTAATTTTGTTTTTTTAGGATTCAATATGAGTCGACGGTCAAGGAGCCAGTTTTCAACTATATTGACCACTTTTTGAGTTAGGGTCTGTAGATCAGAGGGAGGAAGTAGCTGAGCAAATTAATGTGGAATCGTCTGCATATTGAATGCAGGTAGCATGGGGAATGACTAAGTGCAGGTCATTAATAAAGACTGAAAATAGGAGAGGTCCTAATATGGAACCTTGTGGAACACCAAGGGTAATGGGAAGATGGCTTGATATCTTGGTTTGCTAAAGATCAGCTTGTCTATCATTTAGGTAAAATTGGAACCATTGTATAGCCAGATTATCTAGCAAAAAGGATCTAAGTATGTTTATGAGTAGTTGGTAGTTTACCATGTCAAAGGCTTTAGAGAGATCAATAAAGAGGGCTGAGGAAAGAATGTTATTATTGCGATTTTTGTTAATGGCATTAGAAAAAGACAGGAGGGCAGAGGTGGTGCTATGAAATGGTCTAAAACCATATTGAGAGTTGGCGAGTAAGTTGTTTTGGATAAGATAGCTCAGCAGCTATCTATGTATACATTTCTCCATGATTTTAGCCAGGGGTGATAATATGACTATGGGTCTATAATTTGATCATTCATTGGAGTTGCCACCTTTATGCAGAGGGATAATATGAGATCTCTTCCAGATAGAGGGGATGGAACATTCGGTTATAGTTCTATTAATCAGGATGGAGATGGGATAGGCTATGGCATCTGCAGCTTTTTGCAGATATTCTACCAGTAAGAGATCAGCAGAGAGGGTGGTTGGTTTAAGTTTCTTAATAAGGGTTTGAACAATGAATGTGGGAACAGGTTGAAGGTGAAAAGAGGTTTGAGAGCTGGGTGTAAAAGTAATAGGACTTGAGCCGTCATGGGATAGCTGGTTGGCTAGAGACTGGATGGTTTCAGTAAAGAAATTGTTAAAGGTATTGGCAACTTCTTACCTAACAACTTTTCCAAGTTCTGTAAGGTAATTGCATTTCCACCATAGTATGTCTATTCCTTTGTTTACTTACTGAGCCATGCTATTTTTTTATTCTTGTATTAACATGCTGTTTACTTATTTTTGTATTACTTTGTATACATCTATTACTGGAGCTTTTCTCCTCGGGTCTCCACTGAAAATGGGCTATAACTGCTAAGTTGGACCAACCCAGTTAACAAATGTGAAATAAATAAATAAATACATAAATAAATAAAATTAATATGGAAATACATATCCTTTGCAAAAATGTGTTCATTTCATTTATTTTATTCTTGTTATGCAATTTGAACTTAATTTTCAAACATTTTCCATAGTAATTCAAATACTTTTAGCAATATCTTACATATCTGTTTATGTGAATAATGTTTAGAATGTTTTGCATGCCCCTTTTCATATTATATGAATAAGAAGTAGGGCTGAGCAAGATTTAATACCTAAAATTTGTTTCTGACCTGTTTTGCAAAGTTTACACCTTTTCTGGATAAGCCACTGCTTTATATTCCACCAACTGTGCCCTAGTGCCTCTACACGTATTGGCCCTGTTGCCTTAAGCTTCTTTCCCCTTTGGATATGCCAGTTCTAACTTCAAGCCCTTTAGATATGCCTCATCTAACATCATATCCTTTTAGAAATCCCGGTTCTGACACCATGTCACTCGTTCATCTCTAATACAAATAATGAGAAGGCTTGGGGTTTTGTTTAAATGCTTTAATATACAGAAACACATCAGGATGGATAGCAGCATCTATAAATAGGTTCACAATTCATAGTTCATAGTTTGGTACTAGGCTATTGGCCCTAGGGCCTATACAAGCCTAGCCATAACAATTCCCTGGCTCTTTGTTCCCACACTATTTACTTCCCTGGACCCCTGTCTAGCAGGGCGATTGACATGATCCCCGGGGTGAATTTCCTTTCTCCCATGCAATCATCAAGGTTCTTTTTGAAGACGGCCAAAGAGACGCTCTGCTTGACATGTATGGGCAGTCTATTCCAGAGTCTGGGGAGTCTCTGGGTCAGGAACCTATCCCTCCAGCATGTTTTGTTTATTGTGATGACAAGGTTTAGATCCCTGGAGGGTGTGGCTCTGAGGGATTGGGATTTCTTTAAGTGTAGCATGTTCAACAGCTCTGGGTTTGACATGGCCTTGTATGTTAAACAGCGATTGCCTCAGAGTAGATGATATGCAACAGAGTATAGCTGAACTTTTTTAAGGTGGTCAGCATAGGGCATCTGCTTTAGGCCTGTGATTCTTTTAATGAGGTATTTCTGTGGCCTTTCCAGTTGCTGCAGATGTCTTGAGAGGTACATACCAAATGGGGAATTGTATTCTATAATGGGTCTAATGAGGGATGAGTACAGTGGGACAATTACCTTCTTTTTTCTGGATAAAAAGCCCTTAGTGATGAGGTGTGCTACATAGAAGGACTTCCTGACTGTTGTGGCGATGTGTTTATTGAAGGTGAGACCACTGTCCACCTTTGTCCCTAAATCTATCACACTTTCAGTGTTTAGTGTACTGCCACCTATGTGGTAATTCATGGGTACATGTTTTTTCCCAAAGGGGATGACTACACATTTCTTGGCATTGAGCTTGAGCCCATGGCTCAGGCATGAAGCATCTGTTTCTGTAAGGCCCTTTTGTAGAGTATCCACATCATTTGGGGATTCAGTAATGGCTCCCAGTTTTCAGTCATCTGCGAACTTTGTTAGCCAGAGTCCCTTAGTGTTGGCCTGTACTTCAGAGAAGTAGATGCCAAACAAGAGAGGTCCCAGGACTGAACCCTGAGGTACTCCACTTGTCACTTGTCTGGAGCTGGATTTGGAGTCAGCTACTTTTACAGTGTGGGTTCTGTCAGTAAGCCAGTTGGCAACCCATTGAGTGCTGTAGAGATTAATACCCAGCTTAGTAAGTTTATCTATGATTCCAGAGTGGGAGGTGGTGTCAAAGGCCTTGGGAAGGTCCAGATAGGCTATGTGGACTGCCTTACCCTCGCCATGGTTCTGGAGACTGATTCAAAGAAGTCAATCAGATTCAGGAGACAAGATTGGCCCTTCACAAACCCAAACTAGGTGGGATCCAGTATTTGAAGGTTGCCAATGTCTTTGTTTATAAGTCCCATGATAATAGGTTCCATGACCTTGCAGATCAGGCTCATCAGACTGATGGGGCTGTAGTTCCTGGGATCCAAGGTGGATCCCCCTTGTGGAGTGGGATAACTGTAGCTGTGCACCACTCAGTGGGCACGAAGCCTGAGGTGAGGGTATGATTAAACATGACACTTAGGTGAGGTGCAAGTTCATTTTATAGTTCATGTAGTACACAGCCTGGGATGTCATCTGGTCCCATGGATGCTGTATTCTTAGCTTTGAAGAGTGCATTTTTTACCTGTGTGGCTATTATTACCGGAATTTGACAATCTTCTGGTATTGAGATAGGCTCTTTAGGGGTGAGAGGGGGGATGAAGTTGGCACTGAATTGATCTGCCAGGATATTGGCAATAGCCATGGTATCAGTATATTTAATGCCATTCTGTTGTAGCTCAGAGCAGATCTGAGCATTGCCATTTAGATTCTTGACACAGCTATAGAATGCCTTGTGGTTGCCTGTGGAATATTTGGCAATTTTATTTTCATAACCAGCTTTGGAGGATTTTATGAAGAATCTCAGCTTCTTACTGAGGCTAATAAGGGAGTTTTTTGCATCCTGGGATTTGTCTCTTTTCTGCAACAGTTTCTTCCTTTCATTGTAAAGTTTGTTTATGGCAGGGGACCACTGGATTGGCTTCCTTTTTTTGGAGGAGAGCATCTTGGTTCTATTTGGGATGGCACAATGCATGCATGAGTGGATGTGCTCATACAGTGCCTTAGTGTAGGAATCAGCAGTCGAACTTTCAGTTCCCGTCTGCATGGGTGTCATAAAGTTTGTATCTTCTGACTTGAGTAGCATGAAGTTGGCTTTGTGGAAGTTTTTTATGGAGGTTTCCTTACTGGGGGTGGGGGGGGTGGGATGTGGATGTTAAGGGTGATTAGCTTATGGTCTGACTTAACCAACGAGGAGGTGGCCATAGGTGTGGAGCATCGATTTCCCATGTTGGTAATGACCAGGTCTAGGATATTGGAGTCCATGGTGGGACTATGAAGTAGTTGATCCAGGACATTGGAATTTATGAATTCCAAGAACCGTTCGGCAAAGGTGTTGGTGCACGAGTAGTTTTCCCAGTTAATGGCAGGGTAGTTGAAATCACCCAGTATTAGTGTGTAAAAATGCTGTGTTACTACCATACATTTCAGTGTCAAGGCTTGAACTCAGGACCCTGTGCAAAACAGTCAGAGCAACATACCACTCTGCCAAAATATGAACAAACTAACAGAGCTTACATATGTACATGTTCACATCTCAACAGTTAACTACAAAATGGCATCTGATTTGCACATGCTCAGTATTTACACACTTGTGCAAGCCCATGAATAGCTTTTTAAAGGTATATACACATACATATTCATCTACAGTGAATGACAGATAGAACAGCAAGTGAAATACAGCAGAGGAAGGTGGGTAGTATGAAGGAGGTAGGTCAGAGTGAGCATAGAGGAGTTATGAAATTAAGCAATTCCTGATGAATAGAAGCATTTACAAGCAGCTCTTATGTGTAAAAATTTCTTGATCCCTTGTTTAAAACTGGTTAGGGCGAAGATGGCCTTAGGTTGGCACTGTATGATTCCCATGTCATAGGTGCTATTACTGAAAAGATGTGGTTGGCAGAGTTAACTTATGTCAGCGAGGTGGTGAGGGAGAGTGGAGATTGTGATCTGTGGTTATAGGATGTGGTTTGTTGAGAGAGATGACTTAAGAAGAAAATGAAGAAGTTTTGGTATATGAGTTTGTGAATTAGGTAGGCAAGCTAGTTGCATGTGTATCTTTCACTTATGGGGACTAAGTTCTCTTTAAGGTTGCTAATGTGAAGACAGATAGGTATAGCTGAGCAAGGTTTGTGTGTGTGTGTGTGTGTGTGTGTGTGTGTGTGTGTGTGTGTGTGTGTGTGTGTGTGTGTGTGTGTGTGTCTGTGTGTGAGTGTGTTGAAACATGCATCCATATAGATGTGTGGGAGGTGTTTCCATGGTTGCAGTCGGGTATATGTCTGCCTGATTCTGGATGTGTAGATATGTGTTTGAATCTGAATATACATGTGTATTTGTGTGTGGGGAGGTGACAGGGGAACATGGAATTGCAGTAGGTTGCATTGTATGTGCATGATGCCAATGCACTGAAATGTATTACTGCAGCCATTAGTTATCTATATATTCATTCCTTTGAATGCACTCATACATCTGAGGCATACACAGCCATATAACATATAAGAAATGCAGGAGCTGTCTCCCTGGAGTGACCAGACATGCATTTTAGTCTATTAATGTAACCCCAAGCCTAGTGAAAACAACAGTCCCACAACCTGTCTGTAAAGTTCAAGGTTGGGCTTCTTATTAAGACAATAATACTTCTCCTTCATGTTTCCATGATCTGAGGTTCAAGCAGTGGTGGCTCATGCTATTGGACTGCAAATGCCCCAGAAGTCTATACAATTACAACTGCATAGACTGGAAGGGGATCAGACTGCAACATCTGCAGGTAGCACATGTATGCTTGGACTGCAGGCTGGATTCAGCGCATGCGTGCTCGGCATTCCCCTTCCCCGGACCAACGGAGGTGGGATTTTGAAGTTTGCATTTGTGGGAAATGGAGCTATGGGACTTTGAAGTTTGCAAAAGGATGGAGCTGGGACTTTAAAACAGGGCTTTCAAGTTGGATTGCATGGAGATGGTACTTTGCAGATAGACAGACTACAAACTCAGGTAGTTTTGTGTGTGTGTGTGTGTGTGTGTGTGTGTGTGTGTGTGTGTGTGTGTGTGTGTGTGTCTGTGTAATGCCCCATTTAAATACACCTGTTGGCTAGAGAGAATAACTCAGGCTCAAACCCTGTACCTTGGATGCAGGTAATAAGAGCCTGTATTCCCTACCCATCACCACTTGTGAAAAGTGTTCAGATTTCTGTCTCATATTTTTGTTCTGTTCTATTCCTCATAAAATCTGTGGTTTTCTGGATTTTGAATTCACTAAATAATGACAAACATTTGAATTTCAGACTTCATATTCTTCAGAAAGTGCATGGTAACACAAAACCTTTTATTCTAGCAATTTTCTAAGTTTATAAGAACAATATTTAAAAGGTGTCCCTATTTTGGGGGCTTTATTCTCCCATTATTGGCTTTGTCCAGGTTTTTGTGCTAAGAGGTTGAGAGCTATGGTGAAAACTGAATTCGCTGAATATGTTTAGGGACTGTATTCCCCCATTGTTGGCTTTGTCCATGTGTTTTGTGCTAAGAGGTTGAGAGCTATGGTGAGAACTGAAGTCACTAAATGATAGCCATTTAAGTTTCAGTCTTCCTGTCTTTCAAGAAGCAGCTGATTTGACATAGTAGTATTTTGCTCTGACTGTAGTGCACAAGGTCCTGGGTTCAAAACTTGGCAGGGAAATGCATGGCGGTAGCATAGCATTTTATTCTAGCAACTTTCCAAAACTATACAATTTTAAAATGTGTTCCTGTTTTTTGGGCTTTTGTTCACCCCCAACAAATTTTGGCTTTTGCCAGGTTTCTTGTGCTCCTGTGCTGTAAAGTTGAGAGATACAGTTGAGTGTCAAGTGGATTTTACAGGGAGCTAAAAGCTTCAGGGAAAGAGAAGTTTAGTGCTGCTTATGCTGAATTTTTTTTCATTGTTTGTTAATAGCACAACAGGTAGTGTACTTGCTTTCAATGTAGAAGGCTGTGGGTTCTATTCCCACAGTATGTAGATGCTTTGCTGATGCTATACTTTTAAATGGGTGGATGCTGCAGTCCTGTGAATGTCCTCTTTGGCGGAGATACCTAATAACTATGAACCTGTTGTCAGTTTGTCGTCCATTCTCTATTGCAATATTACTAGCTTATCATTTATTTAATGTAACATATGCAATTTATTCCTCAAGGGCAACAGGCACTTTATTTGTAGATGAAACAATGAAATATAAATTGTTTGCTAGCAGCGACCTCTTCATTAGTTACAGATCTCTTTAATGTGGAATTATTTAGATGACTTTTACTTCTGCAGAGATTGTGCATATTTACTGATACTGGTAGACTGTAGAAGTTTAAGTAGACTTTTATGATGGAAATATTCTGAATTGGGAAGTTTTATCATTATTAGTGCATGCATTTTGTTTCATTGTTTACTGGAAAAATGCTCAAAACAATCAATTTAAAATGCTGTCTAACAACTGTACTGTGTTATACAAGGAATATAATTTAATACAATCAGGAAGGCGTATCAAAGAATACATGTATGTTTTGTGTGCAAGGGGGCTATGATTTGAAAACAGCCCAAAGTTAATCTTTATCTGCCACTGGCCAGATGTATTTTCTTTGAATGTGGGTTTCAATGCTGTTTCAATGAATGTGAATTTCAAGGGCAGAGAAGTTTTAATGCTAAATCTATTTTCATTGTGAGACTGCATTGCTTTGTTTAGCAGATGTCTATTAGTGTTTGTGCTGTAAAATGTAAAATAAAACTTTTAAAGGAAATCCAAATCATCCAGACATAAAGTAGTATGCACTTTACAATGTTTATTGTAAATGGGACAAAATAGCCAAGTAATGGGACATTGGAATGGCTGCAGGTGGGAGGCCCTATTCAACCATGATTTTGTGGTGGGGGGGTAGACAAACTCAAAGACAGCCCCGGCTGAACTATACCTCTCAACTGTCCAGATTTTCACATAATGAATAGATTTTTGCTTCTTATTTTTGTTTTGTTCCTCATAAAATTTGTGGTTTTCTGGTAAATCATTTAGGAATGAAGTCACTAAATAATAACAGACATTGAGTTTCAGACTTCATATCCTTCAGAAAAATGCATGCTAAAGAAAGTCCTGTCATTCTATCAACTAAGTTTATACAAAAGCATTTTTTAGTACTGTCTCTATGTTTCCCCAATATATTTGGCCTTGTCCAGATTTTCTGCGTTCAGAGGTTGAGAGGTACGTGCAAATAAATTGCTTTATATAATTAGGTATATCCAAATCTCTCAACTGTCCCTAACTTTGGCTCAAAATGTTGCTCTCCCCCTAATAATCCCTCCACAAAATCCCAATTTTGGAAGAAAATGTGGAGGGTTTACAATTAATAAATAATTGTAATGATCAGAGTTATAGATTACTTTTATTTCAGAAATGCCTTTAGAGTCTCTTATTTTGTCAGCTGCTCAACTTAACAGTACTAATATTAAAAATGTGTCCCTTCTTTGACAGGTTCCCAGCTGTATTATGTGGCTATTTTATATTTTTGCATCACGTTTGTCCGTTTTTTTATAAAATTGTGGTTTTCTGGCAAATTAGTGGCAAATAATTTAAGATTGAAGTTAGAAAATGAGACATTTGAGTTTCAGATTTCATACCCTTCAGAAAATTCATACTAATGCAAGACCTACTACGATTCTATTATCTTTCTATGTTTATAAGAGCAATATTTAAAATTTGTCCTTATTTTGGGCCTTTGTTCCACTTCTCTTTATGGCTTTGTCCAGATTTCTTGCTCTGATGTTGAGAGGTATGACAAATGTGTCTGGGCCATCATTCTCAGCCAAAGACATTTCAAATTGTGACATACTTGTTGCACCCCACTCCATCATAGGTTCATAGGTTCATAGATTAGTACTAGGGTATGGGCCATTTCAAGCCTAGCCAATTACCACATGTGAGAATCAAACCTTGCACCTTGTGTCTGTAGGGTAAACACCTCAACCATTATGCCATCCTCCCACCCTTGTAGTGACTCTAGATGTGTCCAAGCAAGGCAAGGAGCAGTTATGCAGTGTAAGTGTGCAGAGTCTCCCCCATCCAAGGTAGACACAAGTACTACAGTGGCTTTTCATCTGTCTTTGATTTTGCAGAATGTTCTGGTTTTCTGTCATATTTTTATACTCTTGATTTATGTTTCTTATTATTCAGAAAATGCATGTTGTTGCACTGCCTGTTGCTCTGGGTTTAAGTAGCAATGCTTTAATGACCATCAGGTAAGCTTGTCTGAGATTGTAAGATGCAAGTAAACTTTTATAGGCATACTGTTAAAGAATTACCAATATTGAAAGCCTTTTTGTTGTTGCCATGCAGAGAATATTTACATAACTAGATAACATATAAGCCTTGGGTATTGAAATGCATATGACAGTATTTGTAATAAAGGACAGGATTACAGTATTTTCAGAAGCTCATTACATTTGCCAGTGACTTGCAGTCATCTTTGCAGGCTTTACCTGTAAACTAAACAGAATGCCAATCTATCATGTGTGGTCCATAACCTGTGCAGTAATCCTTTAAGCAGTTTATCTTGAGATTGTTTCTTGTTTGCTGTTCATTTTTACAGTGATCATGTTTTCCACATGAAACAAATAGATAGTTGTCAGGCAACAGGTGTTTTTTGGATAAGAAACATTTTTACAAGTGGGGGTATCACAGAGATTGCTATTTTCAGCATGTTACTTGGTACTTTTATAAAGCTGAATATAAATTATAATTAGAACTGCAGTGCAAGAAGTGGTTTGAGTTAAGTGCTGCTTGTTTTTCTTATACTTGATTTTGACTTGCATTCCAGTGATGTATTTAAAAAGCAATTTATTTTTTCATGCATCACAACCTTTGTGTTTCAATCTAGATATTAAGTAAGTGGTCATGTAGCCAATGCATTGAAATATTTTTTCTTCTACACTTCATTTTGTCTTGATTGGACTCTCATAATGACAGTTTGGCACCCAGGGCTGTGTATTTAATTAAAGTTCCAATTTTTCTGGTTTTGAGCATAGCCCCACCCCTTTCTGGTTGACCACACCCCTTCCATTGGCCCCACCCATTCAACTGTGTTCTGTAGCCCCCCTTTGATTTGAATTCACCAGCCACCACTGGGTTCAAGGTTGACTTTTTTTCACTGTCTGTATGTAGTTTTCCCTATGTATACCATTTATTTTGTTTTATTTCTAAATGAAAATTGGTATATTTTTATTATGATTCTTTTTTATTTGATTGTTCTAAGTTGAAATGAAAAGATCTCTGATTTGGTTCAAAATGTATTTGCATTTGAGTACAAGGTACTTGTCATGTGTATGTATGTATGTGTGCTTGTGTTAAATACATGGAGGGAAGGTTGTATGTGTGTGTGTGCGGCAGCAACATTATTGTGTGTATTTGTGAGAGATCTTGAAATCCTTGTGGTTGTTTATGTGCAAATTTGGTGCAGAGTAATTGTGAATTCAACATCTTATTGGTGGTTTCACAGACAGTGAGGTTATGGAACTGTCTCATTGGCAGACAGTGAGGTCATGGAACTGTCTCATTGGGAGACAGTGAGGTCATAGAACAGTCTCATTGGCAGACAGTGAGGTCACGGAACTGTCTCATTGGCAGACAGTGAGGTCATGGAACTGTCTTATTGGGAGACAGTGAGGTCATGGAACTGTCTCATTGGCAGACAGTGAGGTCATGGAACTGTCTCATTGGCAGACAGTGAGGTCATGGAACTGTCTCATTGGCAGACAGTGAGGTCATGGAACTGTCTCATTGGGAGACAGTGAGGTCACGTAACTGTCTCATTGGCAGACAGTGAGGTCATGGAACTGTCTCATTGGCAGACAGTGAGGTCATGGAACTGTCTCATTGGCAGACAGTGAGGTCATGGAACTGTCTCATTGGCAGACAGTGAGGTCATGGAACTGTCTCATTGGCAGACAGTGAGGTCATGGAACTGTCTCATTTTCTCAATTTTTACTCAGTCTCACAGTTATTATATATTTAAGTTGTAGGAGTGTGGGGGTTAAATGAGGTCCTGTGGGGGGGTTGACCCCTGAAAATATTTTTTTAATGGAAGATATAGTTATGCATATTAACTCCAACAGTGTCCAGACTAAAATACAAATAAAATTATATGCTGCATTTGACTGGACACATGTTGACTTTAGTACAAACTGAGACAGAAACAAGTACCAACAAAAATCGTTTTTCAGAATGATAAATCGACCAACAAATGGTGCTTTCATATATCCATGGTATTAAACAAAACAGCAGAGGCAATTCTATAAAATAATGTGATTTTTATTAAACAAGAAAAATGTTTGCATAGACGCCTCTTTAGCAAAGATAAGATGATCAAAGTTATAGTGTGTCACATATTAGTTCTGCTATAGTTGGAAGGTGGTTTCACACAGCTTCTCTGTCTGGATTCTTAGTAGAAAACTTCCTGGCTACTTCAGGTTCTTCCAGCTTGTCACATCTTTGATGTGTCACACTTATAAAACCTCTGTCACAGGCACAATTCTCACTGCATCAAGAAGCCAACATCCCTGATTAACAAGACCATAGCCCTGCTTTTAATACAGCACACAATAATATTATTTATTTTTAACAGAACTCTGTTTTAACTAACACAAACTAATTTATAAAACACTCAATGTACAACACAGTTTACAATATATTATTTACAATATATTCCCTATTTGCAACAAAATACTTGAAGGTACAGCAACATTATTTTATTATTCTGATATTCTTAGGCCAAGTACCACTAATACCATAGCTAAGTGGGCTAAAGTGGGCCGCCATCCTGGGTGTAAGATGTCAGGGGTCACAATCAGCAGTCAGTTGTCAGTGGCTATCAGTGATTAAGCTCTGTCAAAAAAATAGGTTTAGTAGATTAGAGTAATTACATTGCAGTCTTTGCTGCTACAGTTTAGTAATTTAAGGGAGTTGTTTTTCTTTTCTTTTTTGTATTCAGCTTAGTTACTGTGGACTGCTTAGTGCAACAAATAGGATTCATATGAGTTTCAAGGCTATTTTCGTCTAATGGCCATGTAGGCCTTGCCAATACTCACCATCATGCCCTGTCTTTGGTATAAGTGACCCTATAGAAAGTGTCCTTGTAAGAAACTTTGGTATAGGTCATATGTGTGCAAAATGCGTGGATCATATGAATGATTCACAGACATATTACATATAATACCCTGGGCATTACAGACCACCTATCATCATATGAACTGTCTGGGTGATAAACAGACATATTACATATAATACCCTGGGCATTACAGACCAGCTATCATTATAAGAACTGTCTGGGTGATTCACAGACATATTATAGGTTCATAGGTTCATAGGTTCATACTAGGCATCTGCCCAAGGGCATTTATAAGCCTAGCCCATAGTTATGTGGCTTTCGCCACCCCTGTAGTTTGAATAAAAACTATGCCTATCATTTTTCTGTGCCTCTGTCAAGCAGTGACACTGAAGTAATCCCTGGGGTATATCTGCGATCTCCCATCCATTGGTCAAGATTCCTCTTGAACAAGGCCAGTGAGGTGCTCTGCCTCACATGTACCGGGATTTTGTTCCACAGCATAGGGAGTCTCTGGGTGATGAATCTGTCCCTCCAGCACGTTCTATTTATAACCGTGTCAAGGTTTAAGTCTCCCGCCCTTGTGGTTCTGAGGGATCTAGATTTTTTGAGGTGAAGCATATTCATCAAATCTGGGTTTGACATGGCCTTATATGTCAGGCACAGGTCACCTCTGAGCAAGCGGTATGAGACTGAATAGAGCTGGAGTTCTTTCAGTCGGGCAGCATAAGACATATTTTGAGACCCTTTATCCTTTTGGTGAGGAACTTTGGGATCTTTCAAGCTGCAGCAGGTGTCTGGTCAGATACATTCGAGCGGGGCATTGTGCTCAGTCATAGGTCTAATGAGTGATGAGTACAGGGGACGATGACCTCCATTGATCTAGATGTGAATCCTTCATGATCAGGTGGGCGATATAGAAGGTTTTCCTAACTACTTTAGCAACATGAGTGTCAAACGAAAGGCTACTGTCAACTTGGGTCCCCAGATCCCTGATGACTTTCTGTGCTCAGTGGATTGCCACCTATATGGTAGCTAGGGGTAACCTTGTTTTTCCCGAAGGGTATGACTATGCATTTTTGGCGTTTAACTTCAGGCCATGGCTCTGGCACCAGTTATCCATTTCTGTGAGGCCCTTCTGGAGGATATCTGTGTCAGATGTGTTTTCGACTATGGCCCAGTTTGCAGTCATCTGCAAACTTTGTCAGCCATAACCCTCCTGTGTTTGCTTGTACTTCAGAAAAGTAGATGCCGAACAAGAGTGGACCCAGGACTGAGCCCTGTGGGACACCACTTGTGACAGGCTTTGAGTCTGACATGGCTCCAGCAACTCTGACCCTGTGGGTTCTGTCACTTAGCCAGTTTGCAACCCATCTTGTGATGTATGGGTTTACATTCAAGCTGATGAGTTTTTGATGATACCTGAGTGGGGTATTGTGTCAAGGCCTTTGCCAGGTCGAGGTAGGCTGTATGGACTGCCTTTCCCTCATCAATGGCCTTGGTGACTGTCTCGAAAAAGTCAACCAAGTTTAAGAGGCAGGATCTGCCTTTGACAAAGCCAAACTGGGTTGGATCCAAAGTCTGCAAGTTCCCTATGTCTTTATTTATGAGTTCCATTATGATCCTCTCCATGGCTTTGCAGATAAGGCTTGTCAAGCTAATGGGCGGTAATTTCCAGGGTCTGTGGAGGCACCGCCCTTATGAAGTGGGACCACAGTCGCGTGCGCCACTCCTTGGGTGCGTATCCTGAGGTGAGGCTAAGATTAAACAGCTGTCCTAACTGTGGGTTTAATTCCTCGTTGAGTTCATGAAGCACACAGCCGGGGACACCATCCGGTTCCATGGATGCTGTGTTTTTTGCCTTAGTGAGGGCAGTTCTCACCTGGGCGTTGGAGATGTTTGGGGGGCTACAATCCTCTGGAATAGATATCTCTCCTTTTGGGGGGGGAGAAGTTTGCACTGAACCTGTCAGCCAGTATGTTAGCAATGTGTGTAGGTTCAGTAATTTTCACATCATTTTGAACTAATTCTGAGTATATCTGGGAGTTTCCTCCTAGGTTTCTAACATAGCTAAAGAAGGCCTTATGATTGTCTTTAGAGTCCTTGGCGATTTTTCTCTCAAAATTTGCCTTAGATGATTTTATGAGAGCTCTTAGTTTTTTACTTATAATGATCAAAGGTGTCTTACCTTTCAAGGATTTTGCTCTATCTTGTAGTAGCTTCCTCCTTTTGTTGTAGAGCTTGTTTATGGCTGGGGTCCACCAGACTGGACGCTTGCCTTTGGTACAGAGAGTCTTAGTTTTGTTTGGGATTGCCTGATCCATGCAGTCCTGTAGGTGCTGGTAGAAGGCATTTGTAAGTGATTCAGCGGTTTGAGTAATGTTTACCACTGGCTCAGGGGCCTTAAAGGAGACCACACTAGTTTTTAGAAGTGTGAAATCGGCTTTTGAGAAGTTTTTCACTGTGGTCTTTTTGTTTCAGGTGGGGGCGGGATGAGGACCTCCAGCGAGATTAGTTTATGATCTGATCTCACCAGTGAGGGGTATACTTCCGGTGTTGAACATTTTGATCCCATGTTCGTGATGATGAGATCAAGTATGTTTTCTCCTCTTGTGGGGATGGTGACTAGTTGTTCCATGGAATTTGAGTTTATGAACCCCAGGAATCTTTGGGTTAGAGTGTTCGGGCTTGAGTAGTGTTCCCAGTCTATATTAGGGTAGTTGAAGTCACCTAGTATGATGGTGTTTGGAGATACATTGGAGGGGATAAATGTTTCAGGAAGGCCATGTGAGGTTCCTGAGTTTGAGAGGGTGGCCTGTAACATGCTACAAATTGCAGAGCAGTCTTGCCTATGGTTAATTGCACCTGGATGGTCTCCGATGCATCGTCGTTGCCACCAACCTTGAGGTGTGGGTGTCCTTTATGAATATGGACACCCCCTCCTTTCTTAGTGTTGTCTGGATTTTGGGGCGGAACGCATGATATGAGGTGAAACCTGTTAGTGCTGGAGTGCTCTCAGGAGCCTTGAACCAGGTTTCTGTCACAGCACAGACATCAATGTTCTCCATATTGAGAAGGGCCTCGATTCGTGCATCTTGAGAGTGAGACTTCTGGCATTGAGCAGCATTACCCTTAGTTTTTTCCTTTTGGTGTTCTAGGGTGGTAGGTTTAGAATTTGAGCCTTGCCTAAAAAGGCACTATGGGGGTGGCAAGAGCCTTTGCCAATATCCGAAGCCAGGGTGACAGGTGCAAGCCGCCTCTTGTGAAGCAGCGTGGCTTGTCCAGCATGTCATCCCAGGCAGACAGACATTGGATCCTTTTGAATGACACCAGAATTGTTTCTTGTTTGCTGTTCATTTTTACAGTGATCATGTTTTCCACATGAAGCAAATAGATAGTTGTCAGGCAACAGGTGTTTTTTGGATAAGAAACATTTTTACAAGTGGGGGTATCACAGAGATTGCTATTTTCAGCATGTTACTTAGTACTTTTATAAAGCTGAATATAAATTATAATTAGAACTGCAGTGCAAGAAGTGGTTTGAGTTAAGTGCTGCTTGTTTTTCTTATACTTGATTTTGACTGGCATTCCAGTGAAGTATTTAAAAAGCAATTTATTTTTTCATGCATCACAACCTTTGTGTTTCAATCTAGATATTAAGTAAGTGGTCATGTAGCCAATGCATCGAAATATTTTTTCTTCTACTCTTCATTTTGTCTTGATTGAACTCTCATAATGACAGTTTGGCACCCAGGGCTGTGTATTTAATTAAAGTTCCAGTTTTTCTGGTTTTGAGCATAGCCCCGCCCCTTTCTGGTTGACCACACCCCTTCCATTGGCCCCACCCATTCAGCTGTGTTCTGTAGCCCCCCTTTGATTTGAAGTCACCAGCCACCACTGGGTTCAAGGTTGACTTTTCCTCACTGTCTGTATGTAGTTTTCCCTATGTATACCATTTATTTTGTTTTATTTCTAAATGAAAATTGGTATATTTTTATTATGATTCTTTTTTATTTGATTGTTCTAAGTTGAAATGAAAAGATCTCTGATTTGGTTCAAAATGTATTTGTATTTGAGTACAAGGTACTTGTCGTGTATGTATGTATGTGTGCTTGTGTTAAATACATGGAGGGAAGGTTGTATGTGTGTGTGTGTGTGTGTGTGTGTGTGTGTGTGATGGCAACATTATTGTGTGTATTTGTGAGAGATCTTGAAATCCTTGTGGTTGTTTATGTGCAAATTTGGTGCTGAGTAATTGTGAATTCAACATCTTATTGTTGGTTTCACAGACAGTGTCTCATTGGCAGACAGTGAGGTCATGGAACTGTCTCATTGGCAGACAGTGAGGTCATGGAACTGTCTCATTGGGAGACAGTGAGGTCATGGAACAGTCTCATTGGCAGACAGTGAGGTCACGGAACTGTCTCACTGGCAGACAGTGAGGTCATGGAACTGTCTCATTGGGAGACAGTGAGGTCATGGAACTGTCTCATTGGCAGACAGTGAGGTCATGGAACTGTCTCATTGGCAGACAGTGAGGTCATGGAACTGTCTCATTGGGAGACAGTGAGGTCATGGAACTGTCTCATTGGCAGACAGTGAGGTCACGGAACTGTCTCATTGGCAGACAGTGAGGTCATGGAACTGTCTCATTGGGAGACAGTGAGGTCATGGAACTGTCTCATTGGCAGACAGTGAGGTCATGGAACTGTCTCACTGGGAGACAGTGAGGTCATGAAACTGTCTCACTGGCAGACAGTGAGGTCATGGAATTGTCTCATTTTTTTCCATTTTTACTCAGTCTCACAGTTATTATATATTTAAGTTGTAGGGGTGTGGGGGTTAAATGGGGTGCTATGGGGGGGGTTGACCCCTGAAAAATATTTTTTTAATGGAAGATATAGTTATACATATTAACTCCAACAGTGTCCAGACTAAAATACAAATAAAATTACATGCTGTATTTGACTGGACACATGTTGACTTTAGTACAAACTGATGAACCACACAAAAAGAAACAGACGGCCTGGAAGCTCCCAAAAGGAATCCTAGAAATGAACCAAACTACAATGCAGCAAGTCTGTCAGCCAGATAATAATCCAAAAAGTCGAAGTCAAATAAAAGTCTCTGTAAAAAGCCACCAATTTATTTAAGCCTTAAAAATATAGCTTTTCGTCAGTCCCAAGACCAACTTCTTCAGAAATAGTTAAATGTATCTACACAAAGTTACAAAATGGCAACCTTGACCTTTGCACTCTTACATCCATGACATCACTTCCCTTAATTCACCTTTAAAGGGATACAACATCACTACATATAATGAACATTATCCTGTCTCTTTCCTTACTTTAATAATATCGCACTAAGATATAAATAAACATTGCAATAAACCATGAATACATTCATAAAAAAACATTTTCTAAAAAAGGAAAAAAGTCACTACTGAAATAACATTAATACAAAATCAATCATACTTTAACCTACAATTAACTACAATTTCTAAAATAAATATAGTGACATAAAATGCATGGATATACGCAAAATTTCCCATAAGCGACATTTTAGACTAAAATAAGGGTGTCGGACAGTCAATGAGACTACCTCTCCAGGCTCTTTAACTTTAATATACATGCTAATGACAGCATGCCATTTAGACCCGGAGGTACAAATGCTCTGAGTCTCAGCTGCCAAAGCAATTCCTTCCTTTCTAACAAAAGTGAATCCATCCCCCTTCCATGCTTAAGGTTAATATGGTCAATTGCCATGAAATTAAAACCATGCTCAGGGTGCTCATGAATATGTTTAGCCAGGGCATTTTCTTCCTTACTCTTCTTTATGGTATAAGAATGTTCGTATATACGTTGGCATAATTTCCTGCCCGTTTTCCCCACATAAAAACTCGGACAGGAATTACATACTGCTACATATATAACATGGGAACTTTTGCAATTGTATCTTCCTTTTACTGTGTAAATGCTATTACGTATAGGGAGTTGGAGCCCCGTTTTAACAAATCTACAATATCTACATGAATTACATGTGAACATTCCAGGTCTTGTGTTTGTTACTCCCGAATGACCTTCTAAAATATTCTTTAAGCCTGGGCCTTTTCTATAGGTAAATTTTACCTGTTGACCTAACTGCTGTAACCCATCAAACTCACTGATTGCAACAGCCCAAAATCTTTTAATGATGGAACTTATTCCTGGAGCATCCAAACTATAGGTCATTACAAACCTCATGGACTGATTGATAAACTGAGAATTATTTTCTGACTCATTATGTACATTCAATACCCCCTGATGTAACTCCAAGAGCGGTTGGTAAACACCAGATCTTCTCTTATGTTTTACCTCCATTATCAGCTCTGCCAACATTGGGGTCGGGTAGCCTCTGTAGATATGAGTTTCAAGGCTATTTTAGTCTAATGGCCATGTAGGCCTTGCCAATACTCACCATCATGCCCTGTCTTTGGTATAAGTGACAACTGATGTAGTACTCGACCAATAACAAATAAAAAATTCCGTGTGACCAGACCACAGACGAAAGCGCTAAATCTGTGTAACTGTTTTAATTTTGTGATTAAAAATATTGTGGTCTGGTCACACGGAATTTTTTATTTGGTATAAGTGACCCTATAGAAAGTGTCCTTGTAGGAAACTTTGGTATAGGTCATATGTGAAGAAACTCCAGCTCTATTCAGTCGCATACCGTCTGCTCAGAGGTGACATGTGCCTGACATACAAGGCCATGTCCAACCCGGAATTAATGGACATGCTCCACCTCAAAAAATCCAAATCCACCAAAACCACTAGAGCAAGCGACTTAAACCTTAGCACGGATATAAATAGGACGTGCTGGAGGGATAGATTTATCACTCAGAGACTCCCTATGCTGTGGAATAAAATCCTGGTCCATGTGAGGCAGAGCACCTCGCTGGCTCTGTTCAAGAGAAATCTTGACCTGTAGATGGGAGATCGTAGGTTTACCCCGGGAATCATCTCTGTGTCACTGCTGGACAGAGGCACAACAAACTAATGGGCACAGTATTTTTTCATATAAGGGGTGGCGTAAGCCACAAAAATTTGGTCTAGGCTTATAAATGCCTTAGGGCAGATAGCCTAGTATAAACCTATGAACCTATGAACCTATAAATGCGTAGATCATATGAACTGTCTGGATGATTCACAGACATATTACATATAATACCCTGGGCATTACAGACCACCTATCATTATAAGAACTGTCTGGGTGATTCACAGACATATTACATATAATACCCTGAGCATTACAGACCACCTGTCATTATGTGAACTGTCTGGGTGATTCACAGACATATAACATATAATACCCTGGCATTACAGACCACCTATCATCATATGAACTGTCTGGGTGATTCACAGACATATTACATATAATACCCTGGGCATTACAGACAACCTATCATCATATGGACTGAAAGCTGTTGTTGTTGATATATTCCAGGCCATCTGCATCTGGCTCATCCTTGATAGTATTATCATAACATAGCCCATACACTGTTGGTTCTGTTCTTTCTGCTGTCCTGAGCAACCATTTATGTTCTTCCACATACTGTAGCATAATGTTCTGGAGTTGGTATGCCTGCACTATGTCTATGTGTCACCCCTAATTTCCTGGAATGTCCCTGTAGCTAAGACATCAGTGTTTCCCTTACTATTGTTAGTTCACAGGACTGGGCACACCCGGCATCCACCATGATTTTGATTGTGGATGGGAAAGTTTGTCTAGGTCAATTACTGCATGTACATCCACTCAGAAATAGTCCATAGCTTATTGGACTTTCGGGTGATAGTAGGGCAGGTTCTGTCTGTTTCTCCTTCAGTAGTATGGAGCGTCATTACACACAACATTGTGAACACTGGCTCTAAGAACTTACTGCTGTACTAGTTAGTGCTGCTATCCCTAGCTTGGCTTCAATCATGTGCACCATGGATCTTGCAGTACAAACTGAGCATGCACTGCTCTGCCGCACCATTTTATACATGTTTGAAATGGTCTACCATTTGTTCTGCCATTTTGGATTCCTTCATTGTGATAAGACACAATCAGTCCATGGACCATAATCACTTTGCTAATACCCACCCTTGCAGAGGGTGCCACCTGTCAGTAAGATGCAAAACAAACGAGACCTGTGATGAATATGCAAGCACCCATCCAATCATCATGGTTTGCTTTAAAGGAACTGTGGGTATCAATGAGATGGATATATAGAAAGATGGCTGGATGTCGCAGCCTAACCAGAAATAATGGATGCATTAAGCAATAATAAATCTGTCTGTCTAGCGTGTCTTATTTATTTGTTGATGGAGATGAAAGGGCTCTAGTTTGAGTGTTTGTGAACCCATTTGATTTTTGGAGGTGTACAAAATCAAGGAGGGGTGGGTTCTTATCATCAGAAAATACTAGAGTATAGGGTTTGTCTTGATAGCCGAGAATCTTTAGTTTAGCATCTTTTTGTAGTTAGAAATAGTTGGGTCTTTCTAGCTGTGTGATATGTTTGGATAGAAATATACTAATGGAGATGTTATATTCTGTGGTTGGATTATGGCAAAGTATAGTCAATGATAACTCATTCTGTCCTATATGAAATACACATTTAATGTTTAATTAGGCTATATAAAAGGATTTCCTGACTACTGTTGCTATGTAGTGTTCAAAGGGTAGAGAGTGCTCTGCAAAGATAAACAGATCTCTGACTCTGTATGTCTGGAGGCAGGTGTTGTACGTACTATAGCTCGCTGCTGAGATTGATGCATTGATTGATTGATTGATTGCTGTATTTGTTGACTGGGGTAAAGCACACTGATCCTCTTGGGCCATTTGTAGGCTTAGCACAGGATTTACAAGCAGATAAAAGCAGATAATAGGCAATATAAGACACTGGTTACCCAGTAATATACATTACAAAAACAATAAAAATCAAAGGGCACCAAAACAATTGCAGAATTAAGCAGGACAGGGTTGGCACAGGTTGCTAAACTTCTTACTGTTTGAGCACATAGACTAGCAGAGGCATTTATACTGCATAATGAATAGTGCACTACAATTTGAACTCTTGTAAAAAATCTCTTTTTGTACTAGATAATGAATCTTCTACAAAATTACAAAAACTAGTAAATGCACACAATTTCACATTAAAAGACTAGTAAACACACACACACACACTATTTTACATTGAGATATATAAGTCTGAAAGAGGGGGGTACTAGGGGAAGGATTTCTGGATGCAACAGGTAAGAAGGGAAAGTGTAGGTAGATGTGGTGATGTTGGGAGGAGTGAGAAAGCCGAAAGCTTGGTGAGAAAAGTTTCAGGGTAATGAACTGTGCCTAAGAAGTGGCGGAAGAAGAAGGCAGAATTTATTTTTATTTATTTATTTATTTTACATTTGTTGACTGTGATAGTCCGACTGGATACATGTCCATTTTCAGCAGAGGCCTGGGGAGAAAAGCTCCAAACATACAGACAAAAACTTACATGCATGCTAAGGGTATTACAGAGTCAGAAAGATTTGGCATTCAAGAGGAATGCACAATTATAACAGGGGAGAAAAACTCCAATTGTGCAGATAAAAACATACATACATGCCAAGCAAATATTACAAAGTTACTAAGGTGTGTCCCACTAGAGGGATCCACAATTTTAACAGTGTGTAGTAGAATATAAAAATATTAAACAGGTGGATTACAGCAACAATTATTTACAAAGTAATGTAGAGAACAAGAATGACACTGCAAGCATTTGTGGGCAAGAAGCTAGTACATTTAAGTTAGGGAGTTGTTATGTGGATTAATCGGGGTTGGTAATGGACAGAGCCAGTGCCTTTTATAATACTGTTTGAGGCCTTTTTTAAAGAGGCTTACAGAGGGTTCCAGGGTAACGTCCGCTGGAAGTAAGTTCCAAGCTTTGCCAACAGAGTTGGCAAACAGGGAGTCTCCAAGTGAGTTATTAGTTTTCCGTGTTTGGACTGACAGCTTGTTGGATGAGCATAACGGTCTAGAGTCACTGTATGGTTTTATGATAATTTTAAGTCGGGGGGTTTTTCGGGTTGGTTGAGAATATTATGTGCTACTATTAGCTGATTGAACTGAAGTGAGCTTGACAGTTCTAGCCACCCCAGGAGATTGAGGTTTTGGCAGTGATGTGTCCTATATGTTGATCTGGTGGTGAATCTGGCAATATGGTGGTAACAGTGAGAGAGTTTGGTAAGCTCTGATTTGTTTAGGTTACAGAGTATAGGGGAATCATATAGAAGGGTAGAGAGAAGATGAGAGCTGGTGATTGCGATCCTAGCTATTGGGGTTAGAAAAGGTTATAAACCGAGCTTCTTATTGATGGTTTTGATAGTATTGTTGATGTGCAGGTCAAATTTGAGATTATTATCAACTATAACCCCTAAGAGCTTAGTGTGGCTATCAGGCAAAATAGAGGTACCATTGTTTGATGTTATAGTAAAGGAAAGTGGGGTGGACCTACATGTGGTGGTAAATAGTAACAGTTTTGTCTTATTGGGGTTCAACAGAAGATGGTGATTAGAGAGCCAATGTTCAACCATGTTAAATGTATTCTGGGTTAAGGTTTGCAGGGCTGTTGGGAAGGGGGCTGAGCAGATCAGAGTGGAATAGTCTACATATTGGATGCAGGTTGCTTCTGGGATGGCAGTGTGTAGGCTATTAATACAAATAGAAAAGAGAAGAGGACCTAAAATAGAGCCCTGAGGAACTCCAAGGGTGAGAGGTATCAGGGTGGATAGTTTACCCTGCCGTAGTACTGCTTGTTGTCTACTACTCAGATAGGATTGGAACCACTGTATAGTATAGTTGTCCATGGAAATAGATTTCAGAGAGTGGATAAGTAATTGGTGACTGACCATATCAAAGGCCTTTGAGAGGTCTAAGAAGAGGGCTGATGACAGCAAATTATTATTTCTGTTTAGATATGTGGCGTTAGTGAAGGAAAGGAGAGCGGAGGGGGTGCTATGATGTGGCCTAAAGCCATGCTGAGAGACGGCCTGTATTTGGTTCTGAATGAGATGGTACATAATTTGTTTGTGGACGCACTTACATATGTTTCCATTATTTTGGCCAGTGGTGAAAGAATCACGAAGGGCCTATAACTGGGTAATTCCGTAGAATGTCCACCTTTGTGGAGTGAGATAACGTGGCATATTTTCCAGATGGGGGGATAGAACTGACTGTTTGGACCTGTTGATCAGGATAGATATGGGAAATGCTATGGCATCAGCAGCATTGTTTAAGAACTCTGCTGGGAGAAGGTCAGCAGATAGGGTGGTGGGCTTCAATTTTTTGATTAGTGATTGGATTAGAGTGGTAGAGACAGGTTGGAAGTTAAAGGGGGGATGAGTAGTGGGTGTGTTAGTGGTTGAGTTAGTAATGGGTGTATTAGTGGTAGAGTTAGCATGTATGGGAGTGAGTTGGTTAGCAAGAGACTAGATTGTTTCAGTGAAAACATTATTAAAGCTACTAACAATGGTCTCAGGGGCAGTTTTGGGTATAGTTTGTTGGGGTTGGAGTGGTAGATTGTCCTGGATGAAGAAGCTGGTTTATACCTGCCCAGAACTTTTTGGGATTGTTTTGTTGTTTTTGCTGCAGGTTTTGGTAGTAGCTGTTTTTGTCTTGCTGAATGGATTTTTTTTGTATAATTCCTAAGTTGACAGTATTTCAGTTGGTCGAGAGGGGCTTTAGTTGCTCACCAGATGACCCAGGCCTTATTTCTAAGTTTGATTTTTAGTTTGGTTTACTTTGTGAGCCACGGCGCTGTATTTGTTTTAGTTTTAATATTACGTGATGGGGCATGGGAGCCAAGGATGTTTAGGAATTTAGTATTAAAATATGCCACTGCCTCTTCCAGTGGTATATGTTTTAGGATTCACCAGTTGACTGAGTTAAGTTCATTTTGGAAATTTACAGGATTGAAGTTCTTGGTATTTCTGACTGTTTTATTATAGGTGGGCTGATGGGAGTTCTCACCCTTATGTTTAATAATGTAAGTTAGAACGTGATCACTTAGGTCATCGGGGAGGGTTCCAGATTTATACAAATGGGGATGACTATTGATAAGAATCCAATCAAGAATACTTTCTCTATTGTTGGGTTTGCTGATCCTAGTAGGAGCGGTTATTATTTGACTGAACCAGAAGAGATTTATATGGGTGACAAGGGATTCAGTTGAGCAGGTGGACCAGCTGATGTTGAAGTCACCAAGAACAATGGTTTCTTGGGGGGTGGGTAGTGGATAACCAATGGAGTATATCTTCTAGGGTGCTTATATTGTTAGCTGGGGGAATGTAGACACAGACAATATGCATTTGTTATGGTTAATTCTAAGTTTAGCCATAAGGATTTCAGCATTATTAAATTAAATTACTGACTTTGGTAATCATTTTTCCCACACCACCATGAACTGTCATCAGTTTGCTCATGTCTGGTGAAACTTTAGAAACCAACAGCCATTTCTGACAATGTCACAGGTTTATCACACCCATAAAATTACCCATTTTAGCCTCAGTTTTTATACATTTGTACAACCTGATCAGATTACAGTGGTGGAACCTTTTATTTGTTTAATCATGATGCGTTGCCTGCTCACCACTCTTCTGTGTGAAGAATACAGTGACAGACTACTGAAAATGTGGCATGGAAGCTGGGTTGTGTTTGTAGGTAGCTTGAGGAAGGAAGTGGGAGCATATGATATAATTTACATTGCTACAATACTATAACTACAGTACTACCATAAAGAAAAAATACATGCAGTTTTATTGTGCAGGGTACTGTCACCAAGAGCAACACAAGTGTTATCACTCCTAAAGGGGGGTGAGTGTCTGTAGCAACCTAACCAATGAAATATTGCATGCAGAGGCACTGTCACCTGTCAAAGAGGTATTGGACTAAAATAGGGTAGTAGATAAGAGATATTGGTTTTAAAAATGCTGTCTGTGCATGAATTGGACCTTATGTAGCAGCTTTGGAATTGAGCAGATGTGTGTGAGCACTTATTACCTATCATATTGTTTTGTATTGTTTTACTGTACTTATAGTTTCATTACACAGCAGCCATACTCTTGTTACACTTTCACAAAATAGGAAACCTTATAGTTTTGATACATAGGGACCACTGTTCATTCTAATGTTTCTTGCATGTCATTTTCGTTTTCTTGATATGTTTTGTGTGTTACTATATGTTAATGTTTCATACCATAGAAATCACTGTGATTACTGATAACGTGGTATTTGGAAACAGTTGCCATCCCTCTGTAATCTTCATTCTCTGCAGCAACATAAATGTATCATGTACACATACATACACATGCTATACTAACAGTTGGGTACACAGGGCAATATTCTTATGTGGTCACCACAAATGTATCATTTATATAATTCAAGGCAGATTAATGGTACTTTTACCCATATGTTATACTTCTATGTTTTATGGGAGTTTAGGATAACTTTCACCCAGTCCATAAATCATAACATTTTGTTTCCTGAAGTGGAGTGACGTTGTCATTCGAGTTGAAGTGTTTTTCCCTCATGCCAGAGTTTGTATCTGTGACTTTCCTCCTGGGCAGCTGATATTTATGTGCTCGCACACATAGCATGTTTCTTCAGATTGTGATTGTAATTGTTTCTCCATACACATTCAATTTCTGTTTCCAGATCACGGACAAGGAATTTGAAATATGTACGCATTTTTTATTTTCCCAGTTCTTTTATCTCTGTTACTATATTAACTACTTCTAGTACAGCTGGTTTAGACTTTGATTTCCATTTTTTAGTAATTGCATTTTTGGCAGCAACCAGAATTAAACTCAACAAGATCTTGCTATGTCTATGCAATTCCAACTAAAAAAAAAACTTTCCTTAGTTGCCCCAACTTGCTCAATCAGTATTTCTGACATAGTAGTCTGCAGAGAATTTTTTAAGTCTACTAACGTGTTACGCTCCCAAAAAGTATTTCTTAGTTACCACTTTCTTCTGCATCATACCTCCAGCATTTGCAATCTATCTGAGGAAAAATTCTTTGGAGGCTGCATGGGGTATAAAAATATTTATGCAAACACTTCCAAGCAAAAATCCTAAATCTTCTACACTTTGTTGCATATTTGGAAGTCATAAATATACTCTTCCATTGTTTCTTTGTGAATTGTTTATACAGTCTCTCTTTATAGTCCTTTCTGACCTCCTCTGAATGATTCCTACAGTTATCATGCAATATTTTATATGCCCTACCTACACTCTGATATCTGTCCTTGATAGGGAAGGCAATCTCTAGCCTGCAGTCCAAATGTATTCTTGGCCTCTTCCCATTCTGTTATGTTTCTGTCTCTAATTATTTGCTCCGAATACCTCGGTTTCTTTGCCAGTTTTCTCCAGTAAATCCCAGCCCCCTGTTTGCTATTCTCTGTATCCCTAATTGAAGTCATCGCTATCAGCAGAATTTCTTTTCCGGATTCCCATGTTGGCTTAGTTCTTGGAATACTTCTGCTAGCTTATGAAAATAATATTAGTTATTATTTTCCTTAAGGATTTGTATCCAAAATCTCAATCTGTCTTTATTTCTTGTGCTTTCTCCTATTTCATCATTATTGCTTTCCAGTTTTAATTATAGCTTAATATTTGTGCTATGTATAGGAGCCTTAACAGTCTAGCTCTGAAATGCCCCTTCAAATCATATAATCCCAAACCACCTTGTTCTGTTAGAAGGATAAACTTTTCCCGTTTGAGACTTGTTCTCTACCCTTTACAGATAAAATCCTTCAACTCTTTATTAATTGCTATCCACAGCTTTGCTGGTTGATAAAAATATGCCTGAGCTGTGCATAAAACTAAAATGGGCTAAAAACATTTTCACTGTTTGTATTTTACTATCTATATCCATTAAACAGACTTTATAGTTTCTCTGTTTTTGTATTATCTTTTGTTTAGTCTCTGCCCACATATCTTTAGCATCCATAGCATAATTCTTTTTAACCCATACTTGTAAGTACTTCATTTTATCATAGTCCCATAAATATGGGTAGGGCTGAACCAATTTGTGTGTGGGTATATAGTTTATACCTATTGCTTTTGTTTTATGTTCATTCATTTTGTATCCAGAAAAGACTTGAATCTGGTTCAGAATGTTCCAGAATACTGAATTTCCCTTCTCTGGTTTTACAAGATACAAAATAATATAATCTGTAAATAAAACCAGTTCTTCTTAATATAATCTGTAAATAAAACCAGTTCTTCTTAATATAATCTGTAAATAAAACCAGTTTTTCTTAATATAATCTGTAAATAAAACCAGTTCTTCTTAATATAATCTGTAAATAAAACCAGTTCTTCTTAATATAATCTGTAAATAAAACCAGTTCTTCTTGATTGCCATACAAATTAAATCTCTGAATTTCTGAGTCCCTTATTTACTTTGCCAATGGCTCTAAATATAAAGCAAATAACAATGGGGACACCCTCCTGCTTGATTCCACTCTTCAAACACAACTTATCCGAAAGGAAACCCCAACTTTAAGTTTCACCTCTGATTCATCATATGTCCTCCTAATTAACCTTATTATTATGTCAGGGAATACACGTGGTTCCACTGCCCTACTCATAAAATCCCAGCTTACTCTTCGAATTCTTTCTCTGCATTATGAACCACCAACAGTGGTGTTTTCTTACATTCTGCTTCCCTCTGGATCATCATTTTCTATTAATGTTGTTAAATGTTTGCCTCCAGTCCACAAAACCACACTGATTCATGTCTATCAATTTTGGCATCACCTTTGCCATCTTTAATCATTATACAAATAAACAGTTTATAATCATGGTTTAGAATCACAGTGGGCATATATGAGGCTGGATCTGATGGGTCTTTTCCATCTTTAGGTATTACAAGCTACCACATCTTTCATTCAGAATGTTTGTGCTTCTCTTCCTCTTAAAATACTGTTACACAAACCCTTCCAGATCTTTATCACACTCTTCTTCCTAGCTTCCAAACTTCCACAGGAATACCATCCGTTCCTGGACATTTTCCTGTACATTGGTTACACATCACCATTTTTATCTCAACTCCTCCTATCCTAGCTGTTAATAACTGAGCCTCAACTACTTCTAACTTTGCCATATTTAATTCTTCCATAAACATTTCCATTTCTACTTTTTCCTTATTGCTATATTTCTCTGCTTAATACAGATTTTCATAAAATTTCCAAAATGTTTCTGATACCTACAGGATCCCTGGTAATTTTCCTTGTCATAGGCTCCATAAGCTTCGCAACAGTCCTTTCTACTTTCTGTTGCATGAGACTTTGTGCTAAAAAACTAAAGCTTTTGTTCTCTGTAGTTATTATCCAAAACAGTTACTTAACAGCAATTTTTCTAAATGCAAGCATATTATCCAAGTAGTCCCTTATTTTATCTTTAGCATTTGGCAGTTGTCCCTCTTCTTGTTCTGTGAGATGTGGAAACACCATTCTTATGAAAATAATGCAGCTTTTTATCTACATGAAGGTTCAAATGCTGGTTCTTCCAAGCAACTGTAAATGCCCTGTGATTTACCTCATTAGACATCAGCATCTTAAACAGTCTCTGAATTTCACCCATGATCCAATTTCTTTTACAAAAAGAGGATCTAAGCAAACCAACATTTATGCATATGCTACTATAGAAAATACTACACTTTATCACTGGTTCCTCTTCCATTTTGTGGAAGTGAAGAGAGCATTCAAATTGGCTGCTTGAGCTACTAGATGAAGCATCCAGCAGTGCTTCTTATTGGCATAGGCTACCTGGGACAACCATAATCAGAGTTAAAGGACACATGAAGAGATTTGCAGATGGAACTAGAACTTGGGATAACATTTTTGTGTGTGTTTCATCAAACACATTAATTAAAATATTCAAGCCAATTCACTACCATGCAGCCAGCTCATACAGTAGGATTATATGCAGTGTGTGTGTGTGTGTGTGTGTGTGTGTGTGTGTGTGTGTGTGTGTGTGTGTGTGTGTGTGTTTGTGTAGGGGATTTGCAATGTGTTCCATTAGCATAGCCATTGTTTATGTATTTATTCATTCATTTAGTCATAGTCAGACATTTGATGTATACAAATTTAGTATAGTGGCTGTAATTGGTGGCCACATTTGTGTGAGTGTGTGTTGAAGTACATTACTGTGGCTATTTTTATTTTTATCTTTACCATCAGACATATGAGATGTATACAATCAACTCACTGTATGTAATAGCTTGGAATGATGGCTTTACGTGGATGAAAATGAGTGACCCTGTTGTTGTGAGCAAGTTAAACTATTATTAGTATGGCTTTACAACAGTAGTGCACATTAGTGCTGGAATACTTTACTGTGGCTATTTATTTTAATCACTATCATACATTTGAAGTCCACACAGTCAAATTAGTGTCTGTAATTGATGGTTATGGAAATCATTAATGGCTAAAAGTTACTTAACCTTATTGTTGTTTGATCAGAACTAAACAGTCACTGATCTGGATTAGTAGGAGTAGTGTCACACATTGCATTGTATTTGCTAAAAGCAGTATTAACCAGTCCTTTCTGTGGGTTCATAGGTTCATAGGTGTGTACTAGTCTAATAGCCCTGGAGCCTTTACAAGCCTAGCCCATAGGATTACCCTGGCATTGTGCCACCTGACCTTAGTTCCCAGTGCCTCTGTTGAGAAGAGCCACTAAAGGGATCTCCGGGGTGAATTTTCTTTTTCCCATGCACTTATCAAATTTTCTCTTGAAGAGGGCGAGTGAGGTGCTCTATTTGACATGTATGGAAAGTCTATTCCATAGCATGAGCAGTCTCTGGGTTATGAACCTGTCTCTCCAGCTTGTTCTGTTGATTGTGGTAATGAGGTTAAGGTCTGTGGAGCATGTGGTGCAGAGGGATTTGGATTTCTTTAGATGTCGCATTTATAACAGAGCTGGGTATAGGTTCATAGGGTTATGCGTGTTTTTGTGTGTGTGTGTGTGTGGGGGGGGTGTAGAACAGTATCTAAAGAGTAACACATTTGCCAAAATTTGTTTTACTTTACATCACAGTCAGATATCACCTTTGTACATATTAAGTGGCTATCTGTGGCTGCCCAGGCAGAATATGTACGAAGTCAACAAATCAGTCGTGCATTGAAGAGCATCACTCATGGTAACAGATTCTCTAGTTCAGTTTTCACTGTATTAGGATTGCTTTTGTTTAGGTACTCTGATTTTCTCAAACATCACATAGATATGACATAGGTGAATTGTATTTGTATGTATGAAAATAACACAGTCAGTTTTATCTGTGGACTCACACAATATTGTATGTCAGAAACATAACTCTTCTGGCTAGTTATTAAAAATAGTTAACAAGAAATTGTCTTTCAAAATATAAAGCATACAATTTATCAAAGAACATATAGAGCGTTAAGTCTTCTGTGAGAGTTTGTGAATGGAATTGATTGATCCCAGCAATTGCTTGAGGAGAGGTAATGACCTGCCTTAATATAACCTCATTAGTTATTTGTTTCCTGTAGCCCCTCCTCCCACTTTGATATCACCAGCTAATACTGATACTGATTCTGGACATGCACTAAAACCTACTGTGATATTGATACTGATACTGACATTGACACTGATACTGATACTGATTCTGGACAAACACTAAAACCTGCTGTGATACTGATACTGACACCAACACTGATACAGATACTGATACTAATACTGATACTGATAATGATACCGATACTGATTCTGGACAGGCACTAAAACCTGCTGTGATACTGATACTGACACTGATACTGATTCTGGACATGCACTAAAGCCTGCTGTGATACTGATAATGGTGCTGACACTGATACTGATAATGATACCGATACTGATTCTGGACATGCACTAAAACCTGCTGTGATACTGATACTGATACTGACACTGATACTGATTCTGGACATGCACTAAAGCCTGCTGTGATACTGATACTGATACTGACACTGATACTGATTCTGGACATGCACTAAAGCCTGCTGTGATACTGATAATGATGCTGATTCTGGGCATGCACTAAAGCCTACTGTGATACTAATATTGATACTGATACTAACACTGATACTGATAATGATACTGATACTGATACTGATTCTGGACATGCACTAAAACCTACTGTGACACTGATACTGATACTGACACTGATACTGATTCTGGACATGCACTAAAGCCTGCTGTGATACTGATAATGATACTGATACTGATACTGATAATGATACCGATACTGATTCTGGACATGCACTAAAACCTGCTGTGATACTGATACTGATACTGACACTGATACTGATTCTGGACATGCACTAAAGCCTGCTGTGATACTGATAATGATGCTGACACTGATACTGATTCTGGGCATGCACTAAAGCCTACTGTGATACTAATATTGATACTGATACTAACACTGATACTGATAATGATACTGATACTGATACTGATACTGATACTGATACTGATACTGACAATGATACTGATTCTGGACATGCACTAAAACCTGCTGTGATACTGATACTGATACTGTCACTGATACTGATTCTGGACATGCACTAAAGCCTGCTGTGATACTGATAATGATAATGATACTGATACTGATACTGATACTGATACTGATACCGATACTGATTCTGGACAGGCACTAAAACCTGCTGTGATACTAATACTGACACTGATACTGATTCTGGACATGCACTAAAGCCTATTGTGATACTAATACTGACAATGATACTGATAATGATACTTGTGACGACTGTGCCCTGGCCCAGCAATCAAGGAGCCTCAATCCTCACCACTAACACCAGGGAGGTCATCTCCTAGAAGAGGAAAGGATAACTAATACACACAGTAAAGTACAATTTCCCTTAAGTGCACACAGAGATCACAGTCAGTCTGGGGCTGGTTGCTCCCTTGCTCACCAGGTCCCCAATAAGATTCCCCACTGGCACAGCTATAGGGTCCAGATATCAGCCTAGCTGGCAAGCTAACCTCCAGTACCCTCTCTGTCCAACCAGTGCTTCATATCCCTGCCCAGGTAGCTGACACACACCCACACTTTGAGATAAGTATTTATACAACTTCACAGATACTTCTGGGAAAGGCTGACACAGATTCTCCAGCTGTGCCCCTTTACCCAGACTATATGGTAGTAATTACTGCCACCACCAGCTTAATATAATTATCAGCTACCCAACGGCCCTTGAAAGGGTGTCCAATTATTACTGTGCAATATTATTATCCAATTGGTAATGTGACTATACAGTCTAAGGCTTATTAGAGTGGCCTATTACGATAACCTCTATAAATATGCAATGTACTCTAGAGCTTATCTCTACACATACCAGCCACAGGTAAAGCTTTTTAAAATATTTAATAATAAATAATTAAAACACAAGACGATACTACTACACCACAGAGATATCTAAGAGTTCAGAGATCACACAGAAACTTAAAACAATACAGTAGGACAGGTCTGATGTCAAAGAAAAACATACACAAACACAGTGTCATCAATAAGTGCACAAAACCTCTTCTGTGAAATAATGAAACGGATTTTTACAAGTGAACATGAACCACTAAAACTGTATTGGTAATTAAAAATGGATTTATTGCAAGTGAAAAATGAACCAGTAGAACTGTGTTGAGCACTTTCACCCACCAAATGTGGGCTTCTTCAGAACACTTTTGAAAACAAACATTGCTCTTAAATACAAAAAATGGCGTTAAAAAAAATGGCATTTAAAGCTGTATGCATGATGTTCACTTCATTATGTTAATAATAAATCAATGTATATGTGGATATACTTTTGACGTATCAACTAAAAACTCAATACATTAAATTCAAATACATATCTACTTCACTTGTACAACAACATCAACAAATCACTCGAGACTGTTGTCCGATGGTTAATACTTAATAAATAACTTCATCACTAAAACATTTCATCACAAATGTAAAGGATATCAATCCTAAAAGTATGAGATTTAGGAAATCTAAAATGGCCAAAAATACTAGCCATATGTATCATACTGTATATACATAACATTTAAAAAAAATCTTTTTTAAAAATTTTTTTTTGAAAACGAGCATTGATCTCATTGATTGTTTGCACCAGCTTGCCTGCCAGCAGCAGCTCTCCCCTTCCACTCCTTATTACCTGTCTCCCTCTCCCTTTACACTGCTACCTAGCCTGCTCTCTCAGCTATTGTTCTGGTTCTACCTTGAAAGCCCCTGTGTATGCTCTCTGCACTTTTGACTCTTACATACTACATCCATTTTACCTGGACTCCTTTCTAACTACTTCCCCCATTCGCTCCTTACCTATTTCTATCCCTGTCCCCCCTTTGAGGTACTCTCCTTTTCCTCTCCTCCCAGGTTACCTTCTCTTACCCTGACTTACCTAGCTTTCTCTGATACTTTTTCCTTCTTCTTTGTGTATCCCGCTCCCTTCGCCCAATTCCCACCCACCCCGGGTCCTACCCTTATACTTCTCTAGTCCCTCCCTATACTTACCAACCAATCCTTTTGTCAATACCACAACACTAATCCCCTCCCCTCCACACTCTCCATATCCTCCTCTCTCATTTTCTAGTTTACATACTAGCCCTCCTTACACTACTCTCACCTACTCTCTTCTACCACTATTACCTCTCTTTCTATATTTCCACACTCATTTCACCCCTCTCCCTACCTCACATTCCATACCACTACCATACCTCCTGTCTCACTTCTTTATATCCCTTCTTTACATCACACACCCACACTTCCTCTAGACTTCCCTAATCTGCAACTTTTTCTCTACAACCTACTCTCACTTACTTACTCTCTAACATGACTATTAATATATCCACACTATTTTTACTCTTGATTCTACTCTTAACTACTCTTTACTCAACCTACCTCCTTACCTTTGTATCCAATTCTCCTTCAACAAACAAACTCACAGACACACACTTCTTCCTTCTATACTTCTCTGAATTCTTTCTCCAATACCAATACTACCCCAAGATACCTCCTACCCAAATACCACAGGTACTCCCATCTCTCCTACACTCTACACTCTAACAAAAAGTGAGACCTCTAACCCTTCTTATTATCAAAATCTCATCTAAACCTATCAATCCTACCTTACAAGACGGTGACATCCATCCTATCCCTGGCCCCATACATCCTTCTACACAAACACCCAAACATGGCCCCAATACTACACTCCTCATAGGACACCTTAACATACGCAGTGTAAATAATAAAGTACCCTACCTTCACACCCTCCTAGATATACACAGCTTTGACATTCTCTGTCTCTCTGAAACCTGGCTAAAGCCAGCCACTAAAGATACTGAAATTATACCACAAGGCTATAATATACACAGAAAGGGTGGTGGTGTAGCAATACTGTTTAAGAACAATCTTAATATCTCTACCCTACCAGCCTATCCAACCCAAGATAGTAAAGTGGAAGCCATCATATCAAAACTTCAACTTAATGCCAAAAAAGCCCTTTACATCATCTGTATTTACATACCTCCAGGAAACAACATACCAGTTGTAGAAGACTTTCTTAATTGGGTTTCCAACTACAAACCATCATTCTTGGTGACTTAAATATTGACTGGAATGCTATTAATAATGACAATCCCATCTCCCACATTAACCTAAATGGTTTCACCCAAACCATCACATCCACAACAAGAGTAAATAAGTTAAACAGAAAACAGACTATATTAGACTGGATTCTTATAAACAAACTTAATATCACTTATAATGTTGGGACCCTGCCTGATGACCTCAGTGATCACTGTTTAACATACATTGCAAGAGAAAAGTCTGATTATCTTCCCCCCCTTAATATAAGAAAAATCGTTCCACTAAACACTTCAAAACCGACCTTTTCAGAGCGAACTCAGAACTTGCAACTGGAACCCTTTAAAAGCTCTTCCACTTAATGAAGCAGTATTATTCTTTAATTCTACTTTCCTTTCTATTCTAGACAATCATGCCCCACTATTAGAATGAAATCTAATACAGCCCCTTGGCTCTCAAATGAAACTAGAAAACTAATACTCTCCAAAACAAGCTCTGGAACAAATGGAGGTCCCATAGAATCAGCTCTGATTTTCATCACTTAAAAGCCATCCTCACAGATAAAAGAAAGTTCTACTGCAACCTACAAGAAACTAACCTAAATAAACCAAAACAATTCTGGTCTTCTATTAATAGACTCCTTACTCCTGGTACCCAAAACTCCCTCCCACTAAATGCCAACCCTGACACCCCTCTTCAAACTGCAAATACTTTTAACTCATTCTTCTCTGATACTATTCAATCTCTCGCTGGACAATTAAACACTAATAACTTTTATCCTCTAACAATCACTTAAACTCTAACTGTAGCTTCTCTTTACAACCCATCTCTACTTCTACCATCTTCAAACTACTTCTCAAACTCAAACCATGTACTCCCTCTGCTGACAAGCTCCCTCCTATTCTTACAGAATTTCTTTACTCATAAATAGAACCATCCAAGAAGGAACCATCCCTCATATCTGGAAAATTTCTCATATTATCCCACTACATAAAGGTGGTAACTCTATTGATTATTCAAACTTTAGACCCATTGCTCTTCTCTCTCCATTAGCAAAAATTATGGAGAAATGTATACATCAGCAACTGGTACAGTACCTCTCTACTCACAATATTTTAGCTCACTGTCAGCATGGCTTTAGACCCCACCATAGTACTACCACTGCCCTCCTTTCCTTTGCAGATACCATTAACAGCAAGAACCTACTCTCTTCTGCCCTATTCATTGACCTCTCTAAAGCTTTTGACATGGTCAACCACTCTTCTCTAATTAGCATTCTCAACTCCTCTCATTTGACAGCCTTGCCATTAACTGGTTTACATCATACCTCAGTAACAGACAACAAGCCGTTCTTTGGGAAAACCATATCTCCTCCTTACTTCCCATTGCAATTGGTGTCCCTCAAGGCTCTATCCTTGGCCCTCTCCTGTTCTCCCTGTATATTAATGATCTCCACTCTGTAATTCCTCAAGCTACCTGCATTCAATATGCAGACGACTCTACTATCATTTGTTCAGCATCCACCTCCTCTGATCTAACCACTCTAACTCAAAATACATTCAACACTGTAGAAACATGGTTTACTAGACGGTATCTACTTCTCAATGCCAAAAAAACCAAACTTCTCCTCTTCACCCTAACTTCTCTATCTACTCAAACAACAAAACTATCATCTCTCCTGACTCTACAACAAAACTACTTGGTATTACCATTGATAACAATCTCTCTTTGACCAACACATCAACAACACTATCAAAACTGTTAACAAAAAATTGATAAAACCTTTTCTTACCCAATCAACTAGAGCTACTATTGCTCACACCCATCTTATATCAACTCTCTTCTATGCCTCTCCTATCTTCACCAACCTTAAAACTAACCTAAACAAACTAGCAACTGCCACTAGTAACCCTTAGAACACATCACTGCCTCAATTTGAAACAGTTAGGCTGGCTGGAACTACAAAACTATCTTAATATTTCACAACTTACAATTGCCCACAAACTACTGTACCAACCTAGTAACACCTATACTTTCACAACTACTACTCCATTATAACAATCTCACCTCTCTTCGTTCCTCCTGTAAACTTATGACCAAACCCATAAAGGCCCACAACATAGCTGGTGACTCTCTTTTCACCAATACTGTAGGCAGAGTATGGAATTTGCTGCCTACAGAGTTAACACTAATCTCATCCCTACCTCTCTTCAAACAACAAATCAAACTACATTACCAAAACCACTGGCTCTGTTCTTGTAGTACTCCAGGCTAACTTCCCTCTCCTTACTCTCTCCTTACCTTTTACCCTTCCTTCTGCCTGAAACCAAACATCTACCCTGCTTCCCTTCCCCCTGTCCTCTTATGCTCTGACCTACATCTACTATCTCTCCCACCTCGTCTTGACTGTCTTTTTCTTCTCCTCTCTTCCTTATGATTCTGGCCTTGTGCCCTATCGTCTCTTTCCTTCATACTCCTTCCAGCTTTTACTGTCATCTTCTTGGCTTAACCATTTGTTTTAGGTAAACTTGCCTTGAAATCTACAGTACATTGTGTATGAATTTAAATTTTTGAGTTCCTTAAATGTATGCTGATTTTACTACATAGTTGATTTAAATGTATATTTGTATGTGTAAGTCTTTATTAACAATTTGTCAAACTGTCTTGTGTATGTTGTGTGTGGAGCTTTTCTCCCCGGGCCTCTACTGAAAATGGACATATATCCAGCTAGACTAGCCCGGTCAACAAATGTAAAATAAAATAAATAAAATAAATCTAACTCTGAATTAATTCCATGTACTTGATCTACTGCTGGACACACAATTAAAATCTGTCCAAAATACTGTTGAAAATGTATTGATACAGTGTTACTTAAAAATGTATGTATCCTAACCTACATGAGGAATTAGTTGGTTGGAAACTCACTAACACAAATCTATTGCATCCCCAAAATGGATTTGCATGAAATAAAATCATTGAGTCCGGGTGGATTCACTGCATCTAGATATAATTGCCACCAAGTTTCCTTGAACCCTAACAGGGTTTTGTAATCACACACTCGAGGGTCTAAAGGGATGCTTTCCAATATAGCAAACTTGAATTCATGGGAATTTCCCATCTTCTCAATGTATCTATATAAGGCATTTGTAGTGTCTTTCCTTCTAATGCTGCATATGTGGTCATATATGCATTTTCTAAAACATCTCTCGGTTTCGCCTATGTAAAATCCCGGACATATAGTGCACTTAGCCAAGTTTATAAGCATTTTAGTACTGCAATTGCCACTTTTGAATTTCACTGTTGAATGAACTACATTTTCAATTGTTGTTTTAGCTTTTTCTAAAATATATGCACATTGGTTACACATCCCAGATTTTATTGTATGTTTCCTTTTATCTTTGTAAATCCCTGTTGTGGATGTTGACTGATGATGTCTCTCCAAGAACCGTTTTATGTTGTGCCCCATCTTGAACACAAATCTTGGTTTTACTCCAGTAATATCTTTCCAACTAGAATCCCCCAACATCAAAAAACAATATTTTGTTAGTATATTGATTACCTGCTCTACCTCCAAATTATATGTGAGTATGCAAGATCGTTGATATTGAATGATTTCATTTTCACCATGATTGTGTTTGTTTCTTCCTTCATTTTGTCTATGTTGACATGTCCAGATCCCAATAAGGGTTTGTATTTTTCCCCCATTCCTGTATGACATATTGTCCTACTTCTTGCATCATCTCAATGGGATATCCTCTCTCTAGAAACAGTTGGGTTATAAAAGTAATCTCCCCTACCATTTCAGTATAATGGGAGGTCATCTGTGCTGCCCGTATACATTGTCCCTTAAATATGTTGTACTTCATTTTCCCTGGGTGACAACTCCCATATTCAAAATAATCATTAGAAAAGGTGTTATTCCGATGTATACGACATTTCAATTCTCCTTCTTGTCTGTAAATGAAGGTGTCTAAGTAAGGTAAACCTACTTGACTGTATTCATGGGTGAATTTCAAAAATTTGCTACTGTTGTTGATAAATTCAATAAAACTGTGTAAATTCTTGATACTGTCATCCCATAAAATATAAATGTCATCTAGGAATCTGGAATAATGCTTGACTTTCTTGAAATGTTCACTAGGAAACAAGATTGTACCCTCCCAGTCTAACATTACCATATTTGCAAAAATGGGTGCGCAAGCTGCACCCATTGCCACTCCCCTAGTTTGTTGGAAGTGTTCACCTTCATAATATATGAAATTGTTGTCTAACACAATCGGCATGCATTCCATAATCAAGCAAACTTTGTCCCAATCAAAATTAGTGTGTCTCATAATACTATTACATAGGGCATCAAGTCCATCTTGTTTGGGGGTGCATGAAAATAAACCTATAACATCTATAGTAACTACTATATATCCTTCTTTACATATATTTATCGGATAGTTACTCAAAAATTCCCATGAGTCTTTTACCATGTGAACTATCTTGTCATATATGTGTTTTAACCAGAAGTCTATTATTTTGCCTATTGGATAAGTTTTGGATTTGCTGCCAGAAACAATAGGTCAAAATGGGGGATCTGAGGTCTTCTTATGAACTTTGGATATACCTACTAACGTCGCTAATCTGGGAAATGTGACTTTCAGACAATTTGATGTCTTTTCAGTTATTCTACCATCAATGTGAAATTCCTCTATATATGAATCTATACGCTGGTATGCAATGTGAATCTCATTGATTGATATAGATTCATAATTTCCTGACTGATGTAAAATAGCATACTTTTTTTAGTGTATTCATTGTTGTCATAAATAACCGCACCTCCCCCTTTATCTGGCTTCATTACTCTGATGTTATTGTCCATTAGCAAGGCCCTTAATGTTTGAATCTCTTCTTTGGTTAAGTTACTTCCTGATTTGTTGTTTTTTACTTTATGGTAAAGTTGCTATATCTCTCTCATCACTATTTTTTTCGTAAATTTCTATGTGTGGATGACTGGGAGGAATAAAAGTACTTTTTTTCTTTGTTTTAAAATCTATAATACCATTTTTGACACCTTTTGGCTATCCTTAAACAAAATAGCTAAATTTATTTTTCTCACAAACTTTTTTATCTCACATAAACAGTCTACCAAGTCAAAAAAGGGGTTTGGTATATATTTCATTCCTTTTGCAAGCAGATGAAAATGTGACAACTGTATCTGTGCACTAGAATAGTTAAATATATTGAAATTGTTACAACTGTGTATGTGTTCATCAACAGTGATATTTTGTCTTGCTTCTTTCTCTTCTGTTGTCGCATTTAGTGCCACTGTTTGCCTTTCCCCAGCTTTTCTGCTTGGTTTTCTTGTAATATCTCGACGGTTTCTGTCCATTTGATTCTTGTTTTCATTTGATCTCACGTACCTTTCCGCTACCCAATGAAAATGGGAATCATCATACTGCTAATGTGCTTTGCCCTGAGTCCTTGTTCCTAAATGTTAACCTTTTTGGATATTATTAGTCAACTCACTATCTTTGTCACCTTCCCATTTGTATGCTTGTCCATTCTTATATTGCTCTATGTCCCTTAAACTCTTTTTGTGTTTCCTTTCACTAATGCTTTGCAACTTTTTCCCCTACAGTATACTGCTTCTTGTATAACCTCTCCCATTCAGAAAATAATAAGTCATTAATGATCCTATTATTTAGTACTTCTACATCATGAACTAATTTACATAACTTCTCATCATCGTATTTTATTATTAGCCTCATGAAATTAAAACCACATTCATTAAAAATTTGATTGAACTCTGTAATACTTTTGTCATTTATATCAGTCCCCATTGGTACCTTAAGAAAATCTCAAACCCATGGGAACAATTTTTAAATTTAAATATTTCTGCAAATATGCATTATTAGCTTTCAGACCATTAATTCCATTTAGTTTCTTTCACAACTGATAAATCATGTCCTTTAAGGTTCCTAAACTGTCCTGGTTAGAGGATAGACGACCTTCCTCTTTTGTGGAAACATTTTCAAAATTACAATTGGTAGTCAAAAATTTGTTTAAATAAGTGTCTTTAGTATTACTCCCTTGTTCACCGGAATGGTTATAAGATATAGCCTGTGAAAAAACAGTACCTTTTTGTTGTGTGTTGGTTTTGCCCACTGCAGTAGAATACCTTTTTTGTGGTGGAGCCCTTTTCGGTTTGGCACCTGTACGAATAGCTTCCTCTTCCACTTTGTAAAAAGAAAAATCAAAGGTGAAGTCAGAGATGTTGGCTTTACTGCTATTCAATTGCTCCTTAATCTCAAAAGCGTTTTCCAAATCTATTGGAGTTCGCCTGGACCCCATTCCTTACCCATTAGGTATATTGAAACTGTCATTGACCTCACCTTTGTTAGAAATATACAATGTAATGCTCTTGTGGTCATTTGGTTCGTTGCCCAGGTTGACAACCTCTATGTTCTTAGATGTAATTAATTCTTTACTGTTGTCGCTGTTGAAAAACACGGCTTGTGAAGGTTCACATTTGTTGTCAGAAACTGTAGTGACCCTGTCTGGTTTTACACTTGCCCGTGTAAAATCCAATACTAATCCCAAGATCCTGCTGACCTCCATTTTTAAGGAAATTAATTCAACTCGTAATTTGGTCAGTTCATCTTGCTCCGTTTCACTGTTTGGAGGTGCCTTGTCACCGAAAACATCCATGGTATAGCAACAACTGAATAATCACAATGTTACTCCCGACTGGAATATACACAAACACAGTGCACAATACCTCTTCTGTGAAATAATGAAATGGATTGTTGCAAGTGAACATAAACCACTAAAACTGTATTGGTAATTAAAAATGGATTTATTGCAAGTGAAACACGAACCACTAGAACTGTGTTGAGCGCTTCACCCACCAAATGTGGGCTTCTTCAGAAATAAAATCATTGAGTCCGAGTGGATTCACTGCATCTAGATATAATTGCCACCAAGTTTCCTTGAACCCTAACAGGGTTTTGTAATCTCACTCTCAAGGGTCTAAAGGGATGCTTTCCAATATTTCAATTATTTTATTTCATGCAAATCCATTTTGGAGATGCAATAGATTTGTGTTAGTGAGTTTTCAACCAACTAATTCCTCATGTAGTCCAGTTTAGGATACATACATTTTTAAGTAACACTGTATCAATACATTTGCAACAGTATTTTGGACAGATTTTATTTGTGTGTCCAGCAGTAGATCAAGTACATGGAATTAATTCAGAGTTAGATCAATGCTCGTTTTCAAAAAAATTTTTTTTAAAAAAGATTTTTTAAAAATGTTATGTATATACAGTATGATACATATGGCTAGTATTTTTGGCCATTTTAGATTTCTTAAATCTCATACTTTTAGGATTGATGTCATTTGCATTTGTGATGAAATGTTTTAGTGATGAAGTTATTTATAAAGTATTAACCATCGGACAACAGTCTCAAGTGATTTGTTGATGTTGTTGTACAAGTGAAGTAGATATGTATTTGAATTTAATGTATTGAGTTTTTAGTTGATACATAGAAAGTATATCCACATATACATTGATTTATTATTAACATAAGGAAGTGAACATTATGCATACGGCTTTAAATACCGTTTTTTTTTTGGCACCAATTTTTGTATTTAAGAGAAATGTTTGTTTTCAAAAGTGTTCTGAAAAAGCCCACATTTGGTGGGTGAAAGCGCTCAACACAGTTCTAGTGGTTCGTGTTTCACTTGCAATAAATCCGTTTTTAATTATCAATACAGTTTTAGTGGTTCGTGTTCACGTGCAACAATCCGTTTCATTATTTCACAGAAGAGGTATTGTGCACTTACTTATTGGTGACACTGTGTTTGTATATATTCCAGTCGAGAGTAGCATTGTGATTATTCAATCAAAGAAAAACACTTAATCTAACTTTTTAATCTTTAGCTAATCTTAACAGAAAACACAGTGGTATAATTCTACTTACATACATAAAGAGCAAGCAGTGCTGGGTTAGATGTCCAAGATCAAAATGCTTACAGTCTCTCACTGAACAATAGTTTTTAAACACTAACCCAGAGCTCTACTGAGGCCCTCCCATATTGCATCATTTTGACACTTAGGTTTTCTCAGGCCACAAACTGCATTATTTAGCAAGCTAACACCTGCTCAGGAAACTACAACAATACAAGGCATTTCACATATACACTCTAGCAGAAACCAGAGCAATAAAGCTCCTTCCACATGTAAATTCTGGCCCTTAACTTTAACCTTAAAACAATAGGCATGAAACCTTTATCTAGACCCACTGAGGCCGATTTGTAAGACATCAAAGGGATTCATAATATCTTTCCAACTTCAAAAGACACATTTGAAATGCTTGGCTTGGTTTTCCTTACTGCAGATGGCAATGTTGCAACAATCTTAAAGTTCACATTTTACAGTGTTTTCTTTCATTTAGAAACACACACCTGTATTTTACATTTATTTATACAGTTGATAGAATGATGTATCAAATTCTATTTGACTAGGCAGGCAGCCTTCACCCATCTTCCTCCAATCTTCACAATACTGATACTGATACTGATTCTGGACATGCACTAAAGCCTACTGTGATACTAATATTGATACTGATACTAACACTGATACTGATAATGATACTGATACTGATACTGACACTGATACTGATACTGATTCTAGACATGCACTAAAGCCTGCTGTGATACTGATACTGATACTGACACTGATACTGATACTGATTTTGGACATGCACTAAAGCCTGCTGTGATACTGATACTGACACTGATACTGATTCTGGACATGCACTAAAGCCTGCTGTGATACTGATAATGATACTGATTCTGGGCATGCACTAAAGCCTACTGTGGTACTAATATTGATACTGATACTAACACTGATACTGATACTGATAATGATACTGATACTGACACTGATACTGATTCTGGACATGCACTAAAACCTACTGTGACACTGATACTGATACTGATACTAATTCTGGACATGCACTAAAGCCTGCTGTGATACTGATAATGATGCTGACACTGATACTGATAATGATACTGATACTGATACTGATTCTGGACATGCACTAAAACCTACTGTGACACTGATACTGATACTGACACTGATACTGATACTGATTCTGGACATGCACTAAAACCTACTGTGACACTGATACTGATACTGATACTGATACTAATTCTGGACATGCACTAAAGCCTGCTGTGATACTGATAATGATACAGATTCTGGGCATGCACTAAAGCCTACTGTGGTACTAATATTGATACTGATACTGACACTGATACTGATTCTGGACATGCACTAAAGCCTGCTGTGATACTGATAATGATACTGATTCTGGGCATGCACTAAAGCCTACTGTGGTACTAATATTGATACTGATACTGACACTGATACTGATAATGATACTGATACTGACACTGATACTGATACTGATACTGATTCCGGGCATGCACTAAAGCCTACTGTTCAAATTCTGCTTGGCTGTTAGCAAAACATTTAATGCAACAATATACTGTATTGTAATGACTGTGTGACACGTGGTAAGACATAAAGGGTTTGTCCTGTACAGTTACAGAGAAACAGCTTCAGAGTGGATAAACTAAAACAACAGGGTTGTGGGTGATGCAGTTTACACATGGGGTGATGCAGTTTGTACATGGCATAATGGAGGACTGGTTTCTAACAAAGAAGATCAAGTTGCTCCAGCATGTGCCTTACACAGACCGACTAAAGTCCCTGTCACTATACTCCATATCATATAGATTTCTTAGGGGAGACATATGCCTGGCCTACAAAGCAATCCAAGGCCCAACCCTAATGAACTTGCTGCATATCCATAAATCAAACAGGACTAAGGGTACCCATTTCAGGAGCTAAATATGGCCTGTGATTTAAATAGGACATACTGGAGGGACAGATTTATCTCCCAGCAACTGCCATGTCTTTGGAACAGGCTACCAATTCATGTGAAGCAGAGCACCTCTATGACACTGTTCAAGAGGAACCTGGATGAGTGGATGGGGCACTGTAAATTCTTACCAGGAATACCACCCACAAACCTCCTGGACATGGGCAGGCATCACTAAATATCATCTTGGTTGTTGACTAACATTTCCATGGTATTACATGAGGATGAAAACCTCTGGGTCGATAGCCTAGTAATCTCCTATGATCCTATGTTCTTTACACCCAGTATTATTTTAATGAGTAGCCCTTGTGGCTGCTCCTTTTATTGCAAATACCTGGGCAGGTGCATGCCAAAGGATGCATTGCACTCTATTATTGGTCTAATGAGGGCTGAGTATGTTGGGACTATGATCTTATTAGAACTGGATGCCATCCCCTACTTATAAGTTGTGCAATATGGAAGGATTTTCTCAGCACCGTGGACACAAAATTATCAAAGTTTAGGTTACTGTCAATCTTGAGTTCCCATGTCCCTCACCACTGACTCTACTCTTAGGGGAGTGTTATGTATGTTATTAATTGCAGAGATGGTCGTCTTTCCAAAATGTATAATTATGCCTATTTCTGCATTGAGTGTTAGACCATGGTTTTGACAATTATTTATTTGTCTGTGTCAGACCTCTTTGGAGGATATCTACATCTTTGGGGGATTCAGTGATTGCACCCAGCTTGCCTTGCCTTGACTTCAGAGAAGTATATTCTGAACAGAAGTCCCAGTATTAAGCCCTGTGGGACACCACTAGTAACAGGCCTCTTGGTGGAGGTGGATTCCCTCACCCTAACTTCATGTGTCCTATCCATGAGCCATGTCGCTATCCATTGGTTGACATAGGGATCTATGCCTGTGCTGGTTGTAGTACAGGTGGGTGTAAATGATCCCAGAGCACTTATTAAAAAAAAGGAGATGAAGTTATACAAGTGCTCTGACTAAATTTCTTCAAGTCATTATTAATATCACCTTGAATCATCCCTTAAAAAGAGGTCACTGACCTAGTGGGACTAACCCAGTTACCAAAAAAATAAATGACATCTATAGACCTAAAAGAAATAGCTTTGTAATCAACATGGGTCAGTAGAAGGATTTTCTAAGGGCAGTGGACACATGGTGGTCGAAGGGGAACTCATTGTCTAGAAATCTGCTCATCTCCCTAACTGCTGATTTGGAGTGGGGTGTCACTTTTGTGATATGTGCATGGATGCTCATGTTTTTCAAAGAACATTGTATACAAATCTTAGTATTTAAGTTTTGGTCATGATCCGGATACTATGTGTTTCTACATGTTATACCACCTTGTAGAATCAGCGAATCCTCAGGAGAATTGATGATAGCTCCAAATTTGAAATAACCTGTGAACTTGATCAACAAGAGACTCCTGACATCAGCTTGGACAAAGGAAAAGTAAATACCCCAGAAGCAGACCCAAGGATGAGTCCTGGGGGAATCCCACTAGTAGCAAACTTTTCAGAGGAGACAATCTGCCCCATCCTGATTTGTTGTGTTCTGCCTGTGAGACACTTCTGCTGGTCAGAAGGTAAAATAAGGATTTACATTTATTTTGATTAGTTTGCCTACAATGCCTGAGTGTATAATTGTTTGGAAGGACTTGGGTAGGTCAAAATACATTATGTGTGCAGATTTCCCCCTTGCACAATGCTTCTGTGACTTTTTTAAAGAAATTCACTAGACTAAGCAGTCAGGATCATCTTTGCACAAACCCAAACTGGTTTTGGTCATGAGATTGTAAGCTGTTAATATCTAGGTTTAAGAAGCCCATAATAATGGTATGCATTACCTTACAGTTAAGGAGAACTATTTGTCTATCTCTGCACCCCTGACACAAAATAATTCAAGAGGCTGAGGTTAAACTGAGTCAGGAGTGGCCTCAGTGAGACAGTACTTCATACCAACAAGGAAATATCCCAGAACATTTTCAGGGAATGCTGAACCAGTGTTTAAGTTTGAGAGAGCATTTAAAATTTTCTCAGAGGTGACATTTGTAGTAATTTATACTAATTTGTACTAGTATATATATATATATATATATATATATATATATATATATATATATATATATAGGTTTACTGTTAAAATTTAGAACGGCACTCCGTCCACTGTGCTAAAGTCGGCAATGGAAGTTCAAAAACGTCGAATGTCGAAGTAAAAAAATCAATCTAGGAATGGTTTTAACATGGGTCGAGGTAGGTGTTCAGTATTATTCTGAACTACAAACATCTCCCCTACCTCGACCCATGTTAAAACCCATTCCTAGATTGTTTTTTTGACTTTGCAATATTATAATATAATATAATTAGTATAATATTTCACCCATTTATACTAATCTTTCCAAAAGTAACCTCAATAAACTGGCAACCTCCTACAACAACATTGCCAGATTTGCCACTGGCTCACCATTTAGAACCCACCATTGTCTAAATCTCAAACAGCTAGGATGGCTAGAACTGCATAACCAGCTACTATTTCAACAACTTAGTATCACCCCAACAATACTCCTATTCTCAGTAGCCTAATCTCCCCCTATAGAAATCTTACTACCCTTCGCTCAGCAAATAAATTATTAGTAACCATCCAGAAATCCTCTAATAAAGCAGGAGACTCTTGATTCTCTAATTGTGTGGGGGAGATTTGGAATAGGCTTCCCAGCAACCTAAAATTACTTTCATCATTACCGCTCTTCAAATATCAACTAAAATGACTCCTTAAAACCCAATGACTATGCCCGTGCAGTAACCCAGATTAACAGTAACTGTACAGTATTACTGTTTCTCCACCCTCCCACAACCCCCTAGTGGGATTACTAAGCCCCTTTACTCTAATTTTCAGTCTTCTCTTTTCTGTGAACTACCCCGTGGTATGTACATTGGAACCTTACCCCTGCTCCAGGCACTTGTATTTCAGCTTTGTATGTATGCTAACTATTCTACTTGACTGTATAATTATGAACAAACTTAATAATTAGTTTGAATCTTTCTTTCTTTCCTACTCTTCTACATGTCAATTATCAAACCCTAAACCAAAGATATATGCTTCTAGAACTACTGTATTGCTAGACCTTGTACACTAGATTCTTTTTGATGTTAGTTTCTACAATGTTAGCCTTCAGCAATAATGTATTCAACGTTTTATTTTTGTTTGTTTTCTTTTAATTTTTTACTCCTGTGACATTAGCTTAATTTTAGAGCTTATCTCCCTGGGCCTCTACTGAAAATGGACATGTATCCAGTTGGAGTAGCCTGGTCAACAAATGTAAAATAAATAAATAAAATAAATTTGGATGCAGGTATGATGTCCTGTTTGAGGGGGGTGGGAGGTGAACTAAAGTTAAGTTGTCATCTAATATGTTGGCTATGTCCACAGGGGCTGATTGGGGGGTTCAGCACAGTGCATTGCTTTGTTTTGGCCTTACGGTTTCTGATGGCTGAAGAAGGACCATGGCTGTTATCACTAGAGGTTGTGCCTTTCAGTTCATAGTTGGGAACAAATATAAATCAAAGTTCTTTGTTTAATTTCTTAGAACATATTTAAGATGTAAGAAAGAGGATTTTTATTCTTTTGTGATACAGGTTGTTTATACTAATGTTCCACCACAGGGGCTTCCTGGTCAACTTGGCACTCTACTCGTCTGATTAGGACAGATGTCCTGATGTGGTCACTAAGGTGAAAATATGAACTCTCTGCAAGTGAAATGCTTTTGACTACTTGGCTATTGAAGGAAAGAGGATATTGAACCATGTCAGGTCTTCAGCTCACCTCAGTAGCTTAGCCTTAGAGACATCCCTACAGATAGTACGATTTGTGGGCATTTTTTGTTTGGTCTTTCCATGAAAGTTACTGAATGGTGGTCAGATATGATATGTGGCTATAGAGCACAGTGATGTTGTATCTGAGATGACCAAGTCAAGTAAATATGAGGCCTTTTTAGGGCACTGCATTATTTGTTTTAGTACTGATAACGTGTAAGAAGAATTGTTTGTATATTTCTTACTGGAGTATGTCTTCCTGTTTAAAAATGGATAGTTGAAATCCCAAAAATAATAGTGCTTCATTCAGTGGTGAGAAAGCAAGCTTGTTTGGATATGCCTCGTGGGTAGTGGGTATCATAGATGTGGGGTTGATATTTTGGTATGATATGGCAAGGGATCTCATTTATAGTTATGAGAATGTGGAAAAGTTCAGAATCTTGCTGTACAAGTCTAGATGTGATAAACTTGCAAAAGAATAAGGACACACCACCACCTGTAACAGAGATACCCTCAGTACAGAGCTGAATGAATGGAATACATTTAATTTTGGAGGGACAGTGTGTTATGACTGCACAGGAGTGATTATGCAGATGTCAGTACTTTCTTGGGTCAGGAACTCATCTAGGGAGGGCATTTTCTGAGCAGGATTGCTTCTATACTGTCTAAATTTGGTTTGGTTCACTTGGTATTTGGAGCAGACTAATGCTGCTTGAAAAAGCACTTTAGAGGTAGAAAAATTGTCAATATACAAAAACCTGCAGGATAGAGATGCATGCCATCCCTTGCAAAGTAGTTTGGTCTTTGTCGGTCCAGAGGTAGTGACTGTTGACTATCTACTGCCAGACAAGCATATAACACCCATTTGTTAACCAGGTAGTCTCAGTGGATAACCATCCCTTTTTAAGGGGAGACCACAGCAACATCTAGTTAAGTGACTTGCTCAAAGTTGCACAGAAGGCAAATGAGGGCTAAGGGACTCAAACCCCATACCACTGGAACAACAGTTCAGAGCTCTAACCCTCTGCACCAACTGTCAGACTTAGCACATGTCTGATATAGGGTTGCCAACTCTAGAATTGCCACACCTGGACACTTGATGGCCATAATCGTCAATTCATCATGATGGCCAGTCAAGTTGTTATACTGAAACTCACAGATTATTTATGCTCATTAAAACAGAGGGCATTGAAATACTGAATGTATAGGACATCGGACGATTTTGACAGCTTTGACAGTTTGACCTAGTGATATTGACACAAGAATAGTCAAATATTATAACACAAAATGACAATCATACATGAGTATAACAAAAACATATTACTTAAATTTTACATTATACAGGTTCCAGGCTTACAGCAGTTTTTGACTAGTCAACACAAATGATTAACCTGAATTGTGTTAAGTAACATCAATCACCAGTAAATGATTCAAATTCAATGTCCAGTGCTCATGCAAATACATAACCATTAATTACTGTTGTTTAAATTTGTACTTTTCCTGAGAAGAAGCAGTTTTCAGTAGCTGACGATCATTGTGAATCAACTCACAGATATCACTGCATGACGTGCTGAGATTTATCTTCACCATTAACTCTGCTCTCAGCAAGTCTGTGTTTAGTCTGTTTCTGCTGTTGGACCAAAGTTCAAGCAATATGCTGAAAACTTTCTCATAGAAAGCAATTGTGACCGGGATTGACAGAACATATGAAACAATATGAAACAGTTGAATGTCATTGGGAGACAATACACGAAAAACCTTTACCCACCTATCACCGAGCTGTGTCGTTGACTGTACAATGTCAATTCTAACTTTTTGAAGAATGCAAAATTCTTCATACAACTTATCAGTATCAACAGTTATGCCTTTAATAAGTTCAATTATTGTCAATATATCCTGCCACTGAATGTCATTGTCTAACATGAGAACAGCAAAATACTTGAAAACGGATTCATCATACTTATACCATTTCTGCAAATATGACAAACAGTGATCAAAAAATGAGCTGCTTCCTGTTCAAGTTTTCGTTTCATTTCTGCAGTTGCAGCATCAGAATGTAATAGTTGATAGGCCGAAGAACCATAAAATTTGTCATCTTTTTTTTTTTGTTCAAAACACTATTTATTTGCAATCATAATTGTAACAGTATAACGAGAAAAGAACAACACAACTGACAACAATAAAGAGTTGTACATAAGCATTGCTACATAAGGAATCCAAAATGATAACCTATATACATAAGTGCCAATATATGCAAGGAAGAAATGAAAAACTGCTGCACAAAATAATGACTCCAAATAACAATATTAAAGAGTTAGTGTAGATACCACAACTACCCTTCAACAAATCCCCATACAACTCAAAGTAATGAGGAAAAGAGAGGGGGATTAAAGAACAAAAACAACCCTGGCCAATATCACCATGGGGGGATTTACTTCAGCTGCAGGGGGACTTTGTTAATCAAGTTTATAATAATCAAGGGGCATGTAATGGCATGTAGGAGATGCTCCTCAATCGTCAGTCAAAAGAAGAAAAATAAACTCCCATAGTTCTTGGTAAGCAGATCGCTTGCAAGGATTAGTTATTATCAGTTTTTGGGAAGTGATGTATTTAATTGCTAGATTTTTAAGTTCCCTCCAGGACAACTTGGACCGATCAGTCCAGTGCTTGGTAATATAAAATTTTATTAGAAGACAGAGTGTAATGAGTGCTCTTAATTTAAGATTTGACATGTTAAGCCTGGTAATATGTTGCAAGGCCGTTTCCCAGGATAAGGTAGATTTATGATACCCCATTTTGTCCAGTGTTACCTTGAGAGAACACCACATACTGTGAGAGTACCTACAAAACCACAGAATATGAATAATATCAGCATGGGGACAAGAGCAGCAGGAGCATGAGGTGGAAGCAGTCGGATTAAATTTATTTAAGTGAACTGGAGTTAAATATAAATTATTAGTAATCATGAATTGTGTATATAAAAGTTTTTTAAAAGGAGAATATTTAAGAGTAGATTTTATTGATAGAGTTTTCTGCTGAGATGAGATAGTAGCTCCATGTTGGTCCCAATATTTTGCAAAAACAATTTTCCCTTTATTCAAGTATGTGGAAAAGGATTTATAGGCTATAGAGAGCATATTTTTCCTACTGACTGCATTTTGTAATAAGTCTGCTACACTGTTATAATCAGCATCCGAACTGGGATAATTGTGAAGAAAAAATGATGTAAGATCTCTTAATTGTCTCAGAATAATAATATATTTTTTGGGCAAGGACAGAACCTCTCGGAGTTCTCTTAATGAGAGGTGCTTAAATTTATGCATGTCCCATAAGGTATAGTCTTTAATCAATGGGAATTTATTTAAGTTAATCATTTTATCATTCATTTTTAAATTTGGGTTAAGATGAATAGGTTGGAATAATAGAAGAGCGTTACCTAAGTCCAAGGAATGGAACAGATCTTGACAAGTTTTAATTAACCCCTTCAGGGCGTGATGTAGCTTTAACTTCTTGAGGTTAATTTTATTCAGGAATGGTAAAGCTCTAGGGTTAAGATCATTACTAAGAGCATGATTATACCACACTTTGATCCATAAGGGTGACCAGGAAGAAGAGTTTGAAAGATGATTAGCAATATCAAATATTCTATTTGCGTGAATGATTCTGTAATAAAGTATGAGATTGGGCATCGCCAGACCCCCCAGAGGTTTAGGTAATGTAAGTCTTTGATACGAAATTCTGACGGACTTAGGGTACCAGATGAATTTTGCAAGGTCTTTATGAATTCTGTTGAGGAAAAGAATTGAAACCGAAGATAAAGAAGAATTAAGATGATAGAGAAGTTTGGGAAGTATATTCATTTTAATGATAGAAGTTTTAGATAACATTAGAAGTTTTAATTGTTGCCATCTCAAAATGTCCTGTGAAATAAAGAGACAGACATTTGACAAATTAGATTGTAAAAGAGATGAAGAAGAGTGATCAAAAAGACTCCTAAATATTTAAGAGAATAATCTACACAAAAGGAGAGATCTGGAAACAAATGTTGTTTATGTGCAATAGGGTTGATCGGAAAGACAAAGGATTTATTTAGGTTGATTTGGTAGTCTGAAATAGAGGCAAAGGTATTCAGAGATTTAATTATCTTCTTAGTGTCAGATATAGGGTACTCAAAATAAAGATTTAGATCATCTGCAAAGGCTGTAAAACTGATGTTAGTGTTAAAAATTCTAGGAATAGAGTGATATGTTTTTTGTGTTATAAACAGGAGAAAGGTTTCCAAGTATAAATTAAAAAGTAGGGGGAGAGGAGACACCCCTATCTGGTAACATTTGTAATCTTTATGGGTTTAGAATATTTTTGTTTATGTGTAAACAAGTATATGAACTATTATATAAAGTTTTGACCAAATTTATAAAATCAGAGGGGATATCGAAGCTCGATAAAGCCAAAAACAAAAAATTCCAGTTTACCCGGTCGAAGGCCTTACAAGCATCCAACACCATAGCATATCTGGGATTTCTTTCTTTTTTGGTGAGATTTATTATGGTTTCTAGTGTTACGGTGTTGTTCCACGTATGTCTATTAGACATAAAGCCCGTTTGTTCTGGGGAAATTAAAGCATTCATGGTTTTTTGAAGCCTATTAGCAAGGATGGCTGAAAAAATTTTTATGTCAACATTCATAAGGGATATCGGTCTATAGTTAGTTACATTAGCATTATCTAGAGTATTTTTTAGGAATTAGAATAGTTTTAGAGTAGTTAATGTATAAATCTGTTATACCTTTACTAGCAAAAAATTTATAAAGTTCTAGCAGAATGGGGGCAAGGGTAAATTTAAATGTCTTATAGAAATCAGGTGAGTAGCCATCCGGGCCTGGGGCTTTACCTATCTTGAGGTTGTCAATGGCTTCCAGAATTTCAGTCATAGCTATTGGAGCTGATAAAAGATCCCTCTGTAAGTTAGTTAATTTTGGGAAGGTAAGCTCGTTCAGAAACTTTTCCATCTCCACCGTCGAAGGAAGCATGTTATTATTAGCATAGATGTCAGAATATATTTGGTGAAATAGATGAATAATCTGATCATCAGATTTATAAAACATGTTATTGTGTTGGATGCAAGAGATTCTGGGGGATTTGGGCGTGTTAAGAATTAGCCTGCCGAGAGTTCTGGAAGGGGTTTGTAAGAATTCAGAATATCTAGAAATATAACTGAATTCTTGGAGAGAAAGGTTAGATTGATGGTATTCAAACAGTTCTTTTTGTTTAAATTGCAACTCATTTTCAGTATCTAAGGAGTAATTATCTAAAAGTTTGTCTTCCAAAGACTTAATCTCTGTAACTAAATTAGTTAACTTATTTTTATGTAATTTTTTTAAGAAAACTAGCTTTCCTGATAAGGATTCCCCTAATTACCGCTTTACCTGATACCCATCTAACATCATAGGGGATATCACCATCACGAGAAGCAGAAAAGAGCTCTTTTAATGTAGAAGTAATTTCTAGGATTAGTGCCTGATCCTTTAGTAAATTACTATTTAGAGACCAGTTATATGCTTTATAGGATGAGGACAAGTTGAATGTAAGACCTATCTCTAGTACTATCCTAAAAAGTGTTAGTTCTGCCGTGCCTAACTAATGAAGGAAGTCCAATGAAGACGATATTTCTCAATATTTAGCTTAATCAGTTCAATTTCCTGGAAGATTTGGATTACATATCGTCCAGAAGAAAAAGTTCTTCGTACCTGATAATGATAGTGTTCTCTCGGATATGCATTAAAAGCAGAACTATACAGGATGTAGACATTCAATTTCCGGCTTCGGAAGTGCATCAATCCTGATTGGGACAAACTGTCATTTCCAAGGATCCCCGATCAACCGGAACAAAAGAAAGGTTTCTATTACATTCAAGGAGAATCACAGATTAATTAAAGAACAAGACAGTTGTAAGTTTAAGCAAAAATCAGTATATTAACAGCAATGAAGGGCTATAAAAGCCAAAGAGCCTCCGTTAAGTGAAGCGAAAAGAAAATGAGGATTTCAGCGATTGGTAGGTGTTGAGCCAAAACATTTTATAAAAATAGAATCCGCTTCTTTTGGAGAAGACATAAGCAACTTCATTTCCTTGTAAGCAGAAGATAACGTAGAGGGAAATTTCATTTGAAATTTGATTTTTGCGGGAAATAAGGTTGGCGCAATAGGGGACAAGTTTGCGGTGCTTCTCCCTTATTTCAAGGGGTAAATCTTGTGAAATGGTAATAATATGGTTATTCCAGGAGAAGTGTTTAATTTTCTTATAGGCTGACAAAATAGATTGAACATCTTGATGGTTAAGCAACTTAACATAGACCGGTCTTGGTATTGTATTGGTTTGCTGCCTCCGCAAAGCTCTGTGTACTCTCTCAATAACAAACTTGGTTGGAGGACTTCTTTCATGACATAAGTTGTTAAAAATCTGAGTGGTGACTTCAAGAAGTTGATTTGGCTCATATTTTTCACATAGACCCCTAATAATCAGATTGTTCCTTCTACTTCTGGCGTCTAGATATAGGATTTTTTCTTGCATATCGTAGATTACTTTATCTTTTATTTGCAATGCTTCTTTTAAATGATCAATTTCGAATTCATTTGATTTAGATCTTTCTTCCACCAGATCTAATCGGTCAGCAATTTTATTGATCGATGATCCAAAAGAACTCATTTTGATAGTTAATTCTTGGATGGCCGCTTGCAGAGGTAGTAGCGCACTTTTTAGCTCATCCATTAATGGTGATCCGTCAGCCTTTTGTTTACTCAGATCTTTTGGTTGTTCCTGAACTGATTTAGATGATCTTAACCTCTTTGCATCTTTTTCAGGAGATGTGGATATGGTAGATAATTTGGATTTTGTAGTTTGTATGTCCATATCTTCAGTATCTTTTGGCACTGTACACAATGATACTATTTCTTGTAGGTGCTGTCAATTGATCCGGTGCTGAAATCTTGGGCCTCTATAAAGCCAAGTGTAGTTTCATTCATTTTCAATTGCAGGTTAAAACAAGCAGTTTTTGTGAACTAGAACTGTTATTTTTACCGCAAAAGCCTTAAATATAAAAGTTGAAACAAACAGTTTCGATTGCACAAGGTCTTTACCTATATAAACTTGAAATATAGGTTTAACCTATGAAGAGTAGATGGAGCTAAGAGGAGAGGGTGTTTCTCAGATGACCAGCATCGTGGGAATCAAAATTTGTCATCCTGATGCTGCTGCAGCTTGCACTTGACACTTTCCATAATGGCATGCGATTCAACAGCTGTAGTTGCAGTCAACTCCAAGATCCAGACGGCATCATCAAAAACAGTCATAACATTGTGAATCAGCTAGAGTGAACACTGAGGTAGATTATTATCACTGTCAAAAGCAAAGAATTACTTAAGTTCATCAGATATTTTGGCCAATGTTGAGAATGAATTGTAAGTTTTGATAACAAATGATTCAATATCAAAACTAAATGCCTTTAATTCAAACTTCAAAAGTTGCTGAGAATATGACATTTGCAATTTGCTTGCATCAAGTTTTTGATCTCAACATGCAACTTCTGAAATACTGTGTGTTTTCCAAAGTTTATGGATACATTGTCTGCACTGTATGAGATGTTTGTTTGTCTTTCGGCTTTTTCCCGGTAAGGGGTCAGCACAGCAGAACTCCAGTCTGCTAATGATTGGCAGTAGATTTTTATGAAACGCCGAGGTGCCAGCTTGACGCCCAACCTTCAACGAAGGCACGCCCATTTATGCACACGTCTTTCGAATGCTACGCAACCATGGGGAGGACATGCAGACTCCACACAGAAGGCACTCCCAAGCCACGCCGAGAACTGAACGGGAGAACCTCTTGCTGTGAGGTAACAACGCTACCGCCGTACCACCGCGGCTGAGATGACCAAATCTAAATACAGGCTATTAGCTACAATGATATCTTTAATTCTATTGGCAATTGCTGTACTGGTGTCATCATTATCTTGATAAAAATCCATGAGTCCATTATTTACACCTTCAGTTCTCCAGAAGTAGTGAACAGTCAAACAGAATTAACTTTTTATTGCCTTTTTTGAAGCATCTGATCAAATTCCAAAAGCAGCATTTATGCAAAATTCCTGCTCTTTTGGATCCAGTATATTTTCAAAGTAACTTGTTGCTTTTTATACAGCCATATGAAATTTTAGAAGCTATGGCTGAATCAGAAGCTTGTTGCCACAGTCCTGACTATTGTAGCTGTGGTGATATATGACATCATGATACGTAGTAGTTAATTCTGTGGTGATACATAACATCATGATACGTACTGGTTAATTCTGTGGTAATACATAACATCATGATACGTACTGGTTAATTCTGTGGTGATATATAACATCATGATATGTACTGGTTAATTCTGTGGTGATATATAACATCATGATACGTAGTGGTTAATTCTGTGGTGATACATAACATCATGATACGTAGTGGTTAATTCTGTGGTGATACATAACATCATGATACGTAGTGGTTAATTCTGTGGTGATACATAACATCATGATACGTACTGGTTAATTCTGTGGTGATACATAACATCATGATACGTACTGGTTAATTCTGTGGTGATACATAACATCATGATACGTACTGGTTAATTCTGTGGTGATACATAACATCATGATACGTACTGGTTAATTCTGTGGTGATACATAACATCATGATACGTAGTGGTTAATTCTGTGGTGATACATAACATCATGATACATACTGGTTAATTCTGTGGTGATACATAACATCATGATACGTACTGGTTAATTCTGTGGTGATACATAACATCATGATACATACTGGTTAATTCTGTGGTGATACATAACATCATGATACGTAGTGGTTAATTCTGTGGTGATACATAACATCATGATACGTACTGGTTAATTCTGTGGTGATACATAACATCATGATACGTAGTGGTTAATTCTGTGGTGATACATAACATCATGATGCATACTGGTTAATTCTGTGGTGATATATAACATCATGATACGTACTGGTTAATTCTGTGGTGATACATAACATCATGATACGTAGTGGTTAATTCTGTGGTGATATATAACATCATGATACGTAGTGGTTAATTCTGTGGTGATACATAACATCATGATACGTAGTGGTTAATTCTGTGGTGATACATAACATCATGATAAGTAGTGGTTAATTCTGTGGTGATACATAACATCATGATACGTACTGGTTAATTCTGTGGTGATATATAACATCATGATACGTACTGGTTAATTCTGTGGTGATACATAACATCATGATACGTACTGGTTAATTCTGTGGTGATACATAACATCATGATACGTACTGGTTAATTCTGTGGTGATACATAACATCATGATACGTACTGGTTAATTCTGTGGTGATACATAACATCATGATAGATACTGGTTAATTCTGTGGTGATACATAACATCATGATACGTACTGGTTAATTCTGTGGTGATACATAACATCATGATACGTACTGTTTAATTCTGTGGTGATACATAACATCATGATACGTACTGGTTAATTCTGTGGTGATACATAACATCATGATACGTACTGGTTAATTCTGTGGTGATATATAACATCATGATACGTACTGGTTAATTCTGTGGTGATACATAACATCATGATACGTACTGGTTAATTCTGTGGTGATACATAACATCATGATACGTACTGGTTAATTCTGTGGTGATACATAACATCATGATACGTACTGGTTAATTCTGTGGTGATACATAACATCATGATACGTACTGGTTAATTCTGTGGTGATACATAACATCATGGTACGTACTGGTTAATTCTGTGGTGATACATAACATCATGATACGTAGTGGTTAATTCTGTGGTGATACATAACATCATGATACGTACTGGTTAATTCTGTGGTGATATATAACATCATGATACGTAGTGGTTAATTCTGTGGTGATACATAACATCATGATACGTAGTGGTTAATTCTGTGGTGATTTATAACATCATGATACGTACTGGTTAATTCTGTGGTGATACATAACATCATGATACGTACTGGTTAATTCTCTGGTGATACATAACATCATGATACGTACTGGTTAATTCTGTGGTGATACATAACATCATGATACGTACTGGTTAATTCTGTGGTGATACATAACATCATGATACGTACTGGTTAATTCTGTGGTGATACATAACATCATGATACGTACTGGTTAATTCTGTGGTGATACATAACATCATGATACGTACTGGTTAATTCTGTGGTGATACATAACATCATGATACGTACTGGTTAATTCTGTGGTGATATATAACATCATGATACGTACTGGTTAATTCTGTGGTGATACATAACATCATGATACGTACTGGTTAATTCTGTGGTGATATATAACATCATGATACGTACTGGTTAATTCTGTGGTGATACATAACATCATGATACGTACTGGTTAATTCTGTGGTGATATATAACATCATGATACGTACTGGTTAATTCTGTGGTGATACATAACATCATGATACGTACTGGTTAATTCTGTGGTGATACATGACATCATGATACGTACTGTTTAATTCTGTGGTGATATATAACATCATGATACGTACTGGTTAATTCTGTGGTGATACATAACATCATGATACGTACTGGTTACTTCTGTGGTGATACATAACATCATGATACGTACTGGTTAATTCTGTGGTGATACATAACATCATGATACGTACTGGTTAATTCTGTGGTGATACATAACATCATGATACGTACTGGTTAATTCTGTGGTGATACATAACATCATGATACGCACTGGTTAATTCTGTGGTGATACATAACATCATGATACGCACTGGTTAATTCTGTGGTGATACATAACATCATGATACGCACTGGTTAATTCTGTGGTGATATATAACATCATGATAATGCACTGGTTAATTCTGTGGTGATATATAACATCATGATAATGCACTGGTTAAGTCTGTGGTGATACATAACATCATGATACGTACTGGTTAATTCTGTGGTGATACATAACATCATGATACGTACTGGTTAATTCTGTGGTGATACATAACATCATGATACGTACTGGTTAATTCTGCTGCAATAACACTTCTTCTTCTTCTGGCATATTTTTCGAACAAAAAATGTGAAAATTGCATGAGACTGCTTTTGTATCATTACCACATTCTTGTGCTTGGATGACTCAGCATGTGTTGTAATGGTCTTCTTCCCCTCGTATGTGACAGCAAGGGACTGTTGACAGAGTGTGCAGTTTGCCATGTGGTCATCAATTTTCGATAAACATGAAAAATCCTTGGTGATCCACATACAGACTTCTCTTCTTTCTCTTAGGAACGTCTGTTTTATGTGAATCAGAATTATCCAAATCTGATGATTCAGATTTGGTCATAGGTTCATAGGTAGGTACTAGGCTATTAGCTCTAGGGCCTATATAAGCCTAGCCAAAAAGGTACCCTGGCTTTCGCCACCCAAGAAAATTATTTTCCTGTGCCCCTGTCGAGCAGAGCCACAGAAGTGATCCCTGGGGTGAATTTCCTATTTCCCATCCAATCATCAAGATTTTTCTTGAACTATTACTATAGTGTTCACTAAATTTCAAACACAATGTCATTATTAAAGAGTACTACTAGCATCTAGAGACGAATAACCAAACAAACATTTTTACCACTAAAGATTATAAATAGACTTTACTTACCAACCATCACCAGCTGAAGTGACAAAGTCCCAAAAAAAGAAAAACAAACTGACTGTGGTTTCTACCTACTCATTTCAAAAAACGCTAAAGCTATTGAACTGTATTTCATGCCAAAATTTTTAAGTTGTTTAAATTTTGATTAATATTTACTGCTGTCCAAGTCACCTGACATGCATTAACTTGCAAGATTGTACTGATCAGGAGTACAGGATTATGTCATATGATTCCATTGGTATGTTAGAAACAAATGCATGATACAGGAGTACAGGATTATGTCATATGATTCCATTGGTATGTTAGGAACGAATGCATGATACAGGAGTACAGGATTATGTCATATGGTTCCGTTGATATGTTAGGAATGAATGTACGGTACAGGAGTATAGGATTATGGAATATGATTCTGTTGGTATGTTAGGAATGAATGCATGATACAAGAGTACAGGATTATGTCATATGGTTCTGTTGGTATGTTAGAAACAAATGTACGATACAGGAGTACAGGATTATGTCATATGGTTCCGTTGATATGTTAGGAATGAATGTACGATACAGGAGTACAGGATTATGGAATATGATTCCGTTGGTATGTTAGGAATGAATGCATGATACAGGAGTACAGGATTATGTCATATGGTTCCGTTAATATGTTAGAGACAAATGTACGATACAGGAGTACAGGATTATGGAATATGGTTCCGTTGATATGTTAGGAATGAATGTACGATACAGGAGTACAGGATTATGGAATATGGTTCCGTTGATATGTTAGGAATGAATGTATGATACAGGAGTACAGGATTATGGAATATGGTTCTGTTGATATGTTAGGAATTAATGTACGATACAGGAGTACAGGATTATGGAATATGGTTCCGTTGATATGTTAGGAACAAATGTACGATACAGGAGTACAGGATTATGGAATATGGTTCCGTTGATTTGTTAGGAACGAATGTATGATACAGGAGTACAGGATTATGGAATATGGTTCCATTGATATGCTAGGAACGAATGTACGATACAGGAGTATAGGATTATGGAATATGGTCCCGTCAATATGTTAGGAACGAATGTACGACACAGGAGTACAGGATTATGGAATATGATTCTGTTGGTATGTTAGGAATGAATGCATGATACAGGAGTACAGGATTATGTCATATGATTCCGTTGGTATGTTAGGAACGAATGCATGATACAGGAGTACAGGATTATGGAATATGATTCCGTTGATATGTTAGGAATGAATGCATGATACAGGAGTACAGGATTATGTCATATGGTTCTGTTGATATGTTAGGAATGAATGTACGATACAGGAGTACAGGATTATGTCATATGGTTCCATTGATATGCTAGGAACAAATGCATGATACAGGAGTACGGGATTATGTCATATGGTTCCGTTGATATGTTAGGAATGAATGCATGATACAGGAGTACAGGATTATGTCATATGATTCCGTTGGTATGTTAGGAACGAATGCATGATACAGGAGTACAGGATTATGTCATATGATTCCGTTGGTATGTTAGGAATGAATGCATGATACAGGAGTACAGGATTATGGAATATGATTCCATTGATATGTTAGGAACGAATGCATGATACAGGAATACAGGATTATGTCATATGGTTCCGTTGGTATGTTAGGAATGAATGTATGATACAGGAGTACAGGATTATGTCATATGGTTCCGTTGATATGTTGGGAACAAATATACGATACAGGAGTACAGGATTATGTCATATGGTTCCGTTGATATGTTAGGAACGAATGTACGATAACATTAACTATGGCAATATAGGATCAAATTCATGGACAAATCTTGTCCTAACCTGGACACTAGATGGCAATCAATTCCTGGACTGTCCAGGCAAATCCTAGATGGTTGGCAACCCTAATCTGATACCCTTGGAATGACACAAAAATCTGAAGCCATAATTCAAGTCAATTATATTCAGTTTAGATTGCAGCAAAAGGTAGGATGATAATCAAGACTAGTTATTTATCATCCTCATATGCATACTCAGACAGCTCTACCATGCGTCCCTTTATACAATCATAGAATGTGTGCATCTGGCTGTTCACACCCACACGAACAGCACCCTTGTCATATATGGCTTCTGGATGCCCAGGACATTTTACTTTTTTTCTTTTTATGTCTTTATGAATAAATTCAGGCCAATAAATCCAAACCCCAATAGCTGTGGACATGCTTGTTTTGGCCTTCTTATGATCTAGTCAGCACAGCATAAGTGGATTGTTTGGCTATACTTTAGAAACACAGGGTATTTAAACCCAGCTGATGTCCATAACCAGTAAAGTGTCTGCAAAATATCCCAACTAACATCCATACCAAAGAGTGATCTAGTAACCTGTCATATCCTTGTACCGCAGAGGCTGTTCACCATCAACATTTCCTTTCCTACTGAGTTGTGTGCTTGTATCTCTCAAAATGGGGTAACCTGTTATTAGGACATTTCCATGCATGGTGGGTGGTCTAAAAAGCCTTAACTCCTCATGTGTGCCCTTCTTGGATGGTGTGATAGATGGCTCGTTATATGCAGCTGGTGAACTTTCTTTATGCTGTTGAGGCAGCTGTTTAACAAGCTTATGCATTTTACTTGCTGTAGGTACTTGACAGAGAAATACAGGCAATTTAATTGACAGAAATAATAACGATGGAGTACCCTGCAGAGGGATTTCTAAATTTACCTAAGTAATGGAGAAATAGAAGTAAAATAAGATTATAATAGGCTAACGATTAGGCTAGCAGAAAGTAATTCATATGTTGTCTAAATATCTAGTAGAGAGACTACCAGCAGAAAGATTTTTCTGCTTTTTCAGGGCTCAGCCTAAGCACCTATCAGTGGAATAAACAACAGATGGCAGTTGAAAGAGGCCTTATCATATGTATGCAGTGCATCTGTTCTATTAACAGTAACCAAACAAATGTTTTCCTGGAAAAAAAGGGCGCGCAGACACGCACACGCACACACACACACACACACACACACACACACACACACACACACACACACACACACACACACACACACACACAACACGTGTGTGTGACTGTGAAAGAATGAACTTCTTAGGTACAAACAAAATTCTGCAGTAGATTTCCAATGTTTCAGTAAGCTTTACAGAAAAAAATATGAAACCTTACTGTTGCCAAGCAACTGTTAATAAAATGTGCACACAGAGGATGCAAGCTGTCAGCATTCCTGCTTTGCTAGTAATCCTCCCCAAAGGTAATAAAATTTGAGCTCTTAATTGGAAAGCTGACTGAATGTAGACAATAAGATCACATGACTTAAGTTCTTACCAAAACAGTTAAGCAGTTGAAAATCTGTGATACTTGCCCTTTAAATAATTGACCAGTTGAATTTAATGTGTTAGAACAAGACCACTCATCCATCTACCTACTTAACTGAATAAATTACTACAAACTTCAAGAAGGCGTCTTTATTCCTCCCACAGGGAGGGTATCAGAGAGAGAGCATCATAGGTCTGCTAGCTAAAGTGATTATATCTGGGCTCATCCTTTGTACTGCATTTCTGTGCATGATGTGTATGTTCGTTAGCTCTCATCTCATTAGTGTTTCTGAACTGCACCAGTTGCATGGCAGGCAAACCAGGTAAACATCGTGATGAATTCTGCAGTGGTCTGTACACATGCCTGAGCACGTGCGAGGCACATTAGATACTAGCTATGCCTAGTTACCCAAGCTCATTCCTTCCATATAGACCTCATTAAGACTCTGTTGCACAAATTAATTTTTAAAGAGACATGCTATTAAAACCTACATATTGATGGCGTGTCACACATTGCAGTTTTCAATTTATGTTTAAAACGATAGACATATGCTATATAGTTGTAGTGATGTCAGTGCAACAAATTGACATTGTTGAAAAGTAAATTGTTACATTTGAAGTAGACTGCCAGAGTCTGACCTGTAGGTATCATTGAGGTTTTAGTAGACTAGCCAATATATTGATGTTATGTTCAATAATTATGTGAGGTGGGTGTTCCACAGACTATACAGTACAGGTTGTCAGGCTGTCAGCAATGGTCATGCTAGCCGTAACCACAGGACACATTTTTTATCACTTACATGCTGGGGTGGGGAGAGAAAGATTACTGCAACACTATAATATGGGGTATGGTCATGAAAGCTGGGCATGATAGCCATGTATCGTAGAAGGTTGAATATGGTCAGGAATCACATCCTGCAGTTCTGCCACAAAGTGATTGTTGTTGGCATCCACTTTGTTGACTTGTGGTGTCTGTACACAATGTGGTCTGTGGCAGTGAAGTGGCAGAACTTCAGGACTGTGCTCATGCTACCTGATGGGTCATGTCAGCTGTATCAAAGGTGAAAAGACAGGGTGGAACTATAGGAACATGCATGTGAAGTTTGCTAAGGTGTTCCAGGTGTTGTGGCAAGGGAAACCATTGGCCATAACCTGGATGATGCCGTGGCCAGGGGTGGCAGGCCATGTACCCATAGATGATAGTGATGCAGTCCAACTAATGGTCAGTGTGGGAGGATGGGGGTGGGAGGATGGCAGAATGGGGGGGGATGGCAGAATGGTTAAGGTGTTTACCTTGTAGACACAAGGTGCAGGGTTTGATTCTCACATGGGGGACTTGGCTAGGCTTAAAATGGCCCACAAGGGCAAATAGCCTAGTACTAATCTATGAACCTATGAATCTATGAACCTAAGAATAGACTAATTTGGGATATCCTATGACCCACTGCCTTCTACCTTGGCCTTTGCATGGCCACAGACTGTGTGGTATGTGGAGGCATGTCTTATGGATGGACTTATTGAGGCTGCACTAATGACCACTAAACGCAGCACTAAGGAGCACCGTGTGCTTCCTTTCCCTATGCTCCATGTTCTTGTGTATTTGGTGCAAGTCATTCTGCAGCCATGGAGCACACTCACTATCTCCACAAACCAAGTGCCAATTGTCAAGAAACAATAGCATGAGTGCAAATATCTGCATTCATTTATGAAGCTGCTGGGACAGCACAGCTTCAGAAATTACTGCCAATTACTGCATTTGTGGTTGTGACTGAAGTTTAGTGTGTGCTAGTAATTATAGCAAGGTGTTTCTGTTTTATAGCGGACCTTTTTAATTTGGTCCTAAGCTTTGGGTTCAGGGGGTGCCATTCTGGGGGAGCTGCCCATGGTGTAGATGACCCATCCATAGCTCTAGTGCATGGATCACTAATCTGCACATCTGTTATTTCATTCCCAATGTCATATCCATATCGGAGACAGTTCTAGAGAAATGGTGATGCTTCATCCTCTATTGCTTTTCTCTATGGAGGACAAGCACATTTGATGTTGTGTGTATTGCAAATGCTCTGTCAACTGGGGACACAGGTGCAGCCAGTGAGGGACTCTCAGCTACAGGATGTCTGCATATGTGTCATGCACTGGTGAGGCTGTGTGCTCAGCATGTGCATTACATGGGCATATTTAATGGTAGATGTGTGGATAAGCCCTTCTTCTGCACCATCGCAGACAGTGCTATTGTATCATTAGACTGTGCCATTTGTGTGCTGTTATTATCATCAGCTACAACTGCCCTGCCCTGTTCTGACATCAGAGATATGTTATCCTATTATATTGACACTCTCCCAGTACAATTTTTAAATCTCACTACATCCTCTGCTGAATGCATCTCCCTTTCCCTCGTCATTGTATGCTTGCCACTTGCCCTACAGCCAAATGCTACTTGCTTCTCTCCAACCACTCAATCACCATCACACTGCATTCTGCTGGACTGCACCCTGTGGGAACACTTGGGATAATTGCAGAACAGGACATTTCAGATCTCAGCCTCTATTACAACCCTGGCATTCTTCCTAACTCTTTAAGTGATCATTCCCCTACCTACATCCATAGATACTCCCAACATTCTCCCAAAGAACACCTTTACAGAGAATGTCGTAATCTGACCCAGACAAATTTAACTCTATATTGTCCAACATTAAATGTTCCTTCTTATATAACCTCCCCCTCAATGACACTGTAAAACTTTCAATAAGTTATTTCTTGATGCACTAAACTCCATGGCACCTCTCAGAAAAATCAGAGTAAAAAGTCCAACTTTTCCCCCTGGCTTACTAAGCATACCTGCTCTATTATGCATCAGCGAGACAGCGCCTGGAAAGCCTGGGCCAAAAAAAAAAAACTCTCTTACTTCAAAGATATAAAGAACTTAGAAAAATGCCTAAAAAACTAGTCAACAAAGATAAAAAAAACAAACTTTCTTTGCCACCAACCAATGTAGCCCAAACAACCCCCCCCAAAATAAAATAATGTTCTATTATAAATAAACACCTCCATCCAGGTAACCCTCCTTACCCCAATACCTTCCCACTGGACTGCCACTCTCTTAAATAATTATTTCATAGAAACAATTCAAATACTTACTCAAAATAACACCATTGCTTGTACTCTTCCTTCACCTCCCAGTATAACCCCTCCAGTACCTTCTCCCTCCAACCAGTTCTCACCACCTTCATTAAATCTCTTCTACATAAACTCAAGCCTTGCTCCCCCTCTGCTGATAAATTACCTTCCCATTTTCTTAAAATCGCTGCCAAATCTATTGCCTACTCTGTCTCTGTACTTATAAATCGATCTATTACTGAAGCTCTTGTCCCTGATATATGGAAATCCTTTTACACAATCCCTCTTCACAAAGGTGGAAACTCTACTGACCCCTCTAACTATAGACCCATTGCTATCCTATCCCCCTTATCCATAATTCTAGAAAAGTGTGCCCATACTCAGCTACTCAAACACCTACTTGATAATAGCCATCTAACTCCCACCCAGCATGGCTTTAGACCCCACCACAGCACAACCACTGCACTACTCTCATTCACCCAAACAGTAGCAGAAGCTCGTGATAACAACCTGCTTGTGTCCTGTTTATTCCACAGTCAATCTAAGGCCTTTGACACTGTCTCTCATGCTAAATTGTTGACTAAACTCTCAGACTTTCATCTCTCTACCTCCTCTGTAAACTGGCTCTCTAGCTACCTATCCTACAGACAACAATCAATACATTGGCAAACTGTCTTCTCCCCCTTTCTTCCCGTCAACACTGGCATTCCCCAAGGATCTTTCTTGGGCCCCCTCCTGTTTAATATTTTCACTAACAAACTGCATTCTTCAACTAACCTGTCTACACTTTTACAATATACCGATGACTCCACTCTTATCACTGCCCATAGCATTCCTGAACTCCTAGATCTCACCCAAGACACTTTCTCATCTGTCGAAACCTGGCTCTCTGATAATAAACTTGTACTAAATCCCTAAAACACTAAACTCCTGCTTTTCTTTCCTAAAACTCTGGGGGAGCATAAACCCTCATTCTCCATTACCTCCCTCAACAATACCATCATTAAACCTGAACCACATACCAAAGTACTTGGTGTCATTATTGACGATGAACTCAAATTTTATATATATCATATATATATATATATATATATATATATATATATATATATATATATATATATATATATATATATATATATATATATATATATCCATCATTGTATAAAGAAACCCACCAGAAACTTGGTCTCCTCCACAGCAATCAAAAATTTCTTACATCCTCCACTAAACCCTGACCAGCCCTGTCTGTCCTTTTACCCTATTTTCTGTATGCTGCTGAGCAGACATAATAAAATAGCCAAAGTTGCCTCCAGTCTCTCCAGTAAATCCCACCACTGCCTCGCGCTCAAGTCACAATGGCCTGAATTCTCTAAACAGCTGCTTCTTCCACAATTACATATTACACACTCTATTCTGTATAACTCCACTTCCTGCCCCTCCATCTCAAATCTAGTATCTCACTATAACCCCTGTTGTCAGCTTCGTACAACTGATAAGCAACTTTTAGACATCTATAAACCCTCTAAAATATTGGAAAGTCCCTTTACAAATACTCTGTAGCTCATACTTGGAACGCTCTTCCTCTCACCAGAAGTATCCCCCGTAGGTACCAGTTCAACTAGAACTAAAACACAAGCAAGCAAGGCATGACATGTGATACTTTTCATCCTACTCTAATTCTTTCCCTATCTAAGACAGTAATACAGCATATCCATGATTATTTACTAAAAGTGCATTTTGCTTATGGTATTCTGTTGTAATTCTAATGTTACTGCTGTAACAAATTCTTAGCTGTATATAATAGTTGATTCATGTTATGTATTTGTTGTTGTAAACTGATCTATTGTACATTTTGCTTAGTTTGTGGAAATTACAAATATGTTTGGAGCTTTTCTCCTCGGGTCTCCACTGAAAATGGGCCCCTGGCTCAGTTGGACCAACCTGGTTAACAAATGTCAATAAATAAATAAAATAAATAAAACAAATAAATTTGTGAAAGCATGAGCAAACATGGAACAATTGTCAACCCATGCCAAGTGAATACCTAAAGCTAACAGTTGAAACCATATCCTTTTCTGTGTCAATTCTTATTAACAGGTTCATAGCAGAACAATATGTCCCACGAACATGGAAAATTGGGCACTTAATCCCACTACACAAAGGTGGTAATTCCACAGAGCTCACCAACTATAGACCCATTGCCATACTATCCCCACTATCAAAAATCCTTGAAAGATTTATCCACTCACAATTACTCCAATACCTTACCTCCAACAAGCTACTATCACACACCCAACATGGTTTCAGTCCCCACCACAGCACCACAACAGCACTACTCAACACACTAATACCATCAACCAACTCAGAAATTATGGCAAATGCATCTCTGCAGTTTTCCTAGACATGTCCGAGGCCTTCGATACCATTTCCCATCCCAAATTACTTTCTGCTCTTTTTAATCTGAAAATCAACCCTTCTGCTCTCCTATGGATCCAAAGCTATCTAGATGGTCGCTAGCAATCAGTAAAATGGCAAAACACCCTCTCATCCCCACTACCAGTCACACTACGAGTTCCACAAGGCTCATTCTTGGTCCAATACTCTTTAGTATCTTTACAAATAATCTGAGTACTGCCACCTCGCTAGCCTCAGTTATACAATACACCAACGATTCAACACTTATTTGTGATACACCAACAATTCGACACTTATTTGTGCAACATCCACCTTAGATCACCTCCAGAACATAACATAGACATTCTTCTCAGAAAGTGAATTATGGCTATCAAACCACCAGCTCATACGTAACCCAAATAAAACAAAACTTATGATCTTCCAACCCAATAGATTTTCTCTCCCCCTACCTCCTTCAATTCAATAATCTACCCTGACTCACTGACAAACCTACTAGAAGTCACAATTAATAACCTAAGATTACATATATCCCTAACTGCTAAAAAAGTTCACAAAAAATGGGTACCTTGTACAGAAACAAAAAGCATCTAACTGACACCACTAGGGTAGCTTTTGCTAGAACCCACCTCTTATCAGCAGTACTTTATGCCTCCCCTATCCTCATTAACCTTAAAAAATAGACCTAAAAAATGGAAATAGGCTATAATAAAATAGCAAAATTTGTCAGTGGCCGTCCACACTGCACCCACCATTGTCACACCTTAAAAACTGTCATGGTTAGAACTACCACTGCTACTATCCTACAACCAACTAACCATGGCACACAAACTTGTATACCAGCCAAAAAAAACCCTGCCCTACTAAACATCCTTCAACCCCACACCACGACCATAGCCTAAATTTGGCAAATAATCTGGATTACAAGTATCCAAATCCAACAATACCACAGACAACTCCCTATTCTCACACCAAGTAGTAAAAACTGGAACTTACTCCCCCACTCCATTAGATCCACATTCAACTTCAAGCACTTCAAACATGCTGTAAAACAGTTCCTAAATGCCTTCTGGCTTTGTTTGTGCAGCAGTCCAGGCTGAATGGCCACATAAATAGCTGCTGACCCTCATACACCCCCCCTGACCACCTCTAACTCTGTTGCTCCTTATCTTGCTCAGGTACCCTACAGCTGCTGCTATCTATGCTCATAGGGTCTTTCTTTTCAGCTGCCTCACTATATTATGCTATGGCTATACTGCCTTCACATAATATCTATATTGTACCATAGAATTAATTTTCATAATTGTTAAGTGTAAAATCTAACAAGATGCAAACCAAATCTTGTATGTTCTGAACTGTTAATCTGTAATAATAGACTATGTTATTGTTATATGTGTAGCTGTTCTCTGCTGGTGGCCACTGAAAATGGGTCGGTATCCCATTTGGATTTTCCCGATAAACAAATGCAAACTAAAATAAAATGCACCTAGATGTCTATTACTTTGTGGTATGTGTATGGATGCATAAGATTATACCACTATAGCATATATTGCGAGGCATGCCTTGACATGAGTATGGATGCATATGATTATACCACTATAGCATATATTGAAAGGCATGCCTTGACATGTGTATGGATGCATATGATTATACCACTACAGCATATATAGAGAGGCATGCCTTGACATGCGTATGGATGCATATGATTATACCACTATAGCATATATTGCGAGGCATGCTTTGACATGCGTATGGATGCATATGATTATACCACTATAGCATATATTGAGAGGCATGCCTTCACATGAGTATGGATGCATATGATTATACCACTATAACATATATTGAGAGGCATGCCTTGACATGCGTATGGATGCATATGATTATACCACTATAGCATATATTGAGAGGCATGCCTTCACATGAGTATGGATGCATATGATTATACCACTACAACATATATTGAGAGGCATGCCTTGACATGCGTATGGATGCATATGATTATACCACTATAGCATATATTGCGAGGCATGCCTTGACATGCGTATGGATGCATATGATTATACCACTATAGCATATATTGCGAGGCATGCCTTGACATGCGTATGGATGCATATGATTATACCACTATAGCATATATTGCGAGGCATGCCTTGACATGCGTATGGATGCATATGATTATACCACTATAGCATATATTGAGAGGCATGCCTTGACATGCGTATGGATGCATATGATTATACCACTATAGCATATATTGAGAGGCATGCCTTGACATGCGTATGGATGCATATGATTATACCACTATAGCATATATTGTGAGGCATGCCTTGACATGCGTATGGATGCATATGATTATACCACTATAGCATGTATTGAGAAGCATGCCTTGACATGCGTATGGATGCATATGATTATACCACTATAGCATATATTGCGAGGCATGCCTTGACATGCGTATGGATGCATATGATTATACCACTATAGCATATATTGCGAGGCATGCCTTGACATGCGTATGGATGCATATGATTATACCACTATAGCATATACTGCGAGGCATGCCTTGACATGCGTATGGATGCATATGATTATACCACTATAGCATATATTGAGAGGCATGCCTTGACATGCGTATGGATGCATATGATTATACCACTATAGCATATATTGAGAGGCATGCCTTGACATGCGTATGGATGCATATGATTATACCACTATAGCATATATTGTGAGGCATGCCTTGACATGCGTATGGATGCATATGATTATACCACTATAGCATGTATTGAGAGGCATGCCTTGACATGCGTATGGATGCATATGATTATACCACTATAGCATATATTGCGAGGCATGCCTTGACATGCGTATGGATGCATATGATTCTACCACTATAGCATATATTGCGAGGCATGCCTTGACATGAGTATGGATGCATATGATTATACCACTATAGCATATATTGCGAGGCATGCCTTGACATGCGTATGGATGCATATGATTATACCACTATAGCATATATTGCGAGGCATGCCTTGACATGCGTATGGATGCATATGATTATACTACTATAGCATATATTGCGAGGCATGCCTTGACATGCGTATGGATGCATATGATTATACCACTATAGCATATATTGCGAGGCATGCCTTGACATTCAGGTTGTTGCAGCAGCAGACCACAGATGCTTTGAAGGAAATAATATGCAGGTGAACATTGGTCATTACTACATATCTAACATGTAGTGGAGTGTGTTATAGTATACTGTTATGGCAATTATTAATCTGGTACTTTCTCCACTGACATGCTGGTGGTTGTAGCCAGCACAGCTGACATATTCAAGCCACCTCTAGGTATGAGGGGCCGCTCCCCATACTGGCAAGTGATATCAAAAACTCCTCAATCTTAGTTTGGTTATAGTGTGGCCTTACCCATCCCATGCTTGATAATTCTATATTACTCTTAATGAGAATAACAGGTATCATGCCACAGATACTATGAACGAGCCTATGCATCGCATAAAGCATTTAGTAGCTGCCTCTGTCCATCAGTAGCACAAGGATCAGTTCTGGGGTAAATTTTCTATTTCCCATTCATAGATCCAAGTTACACTTGAACATGGACAGGGATGAGCTTTGTTTTATGTGGATGGGGAGTCTGTTTCAGAGCAGAGGTATCCTTTGCAAGCTATATCTGTCCCTCTAAAGCATCTGTTGATGTTGCAGAAAAGGTTAAGATCTTTTGTCCATGTATTTCTGATGCCATTTGATTAGATCAGAGGATGCTAGACACCGGTTACCTGTTAGCAATCTGTAGGATACCAAGTATAGTGACAGGGATTTGAGGTAGTCCCATATAGGACATATTGCTTAGGCCTTGTATGCTTTTAATAAGGTTATCTCTGTGGGGATTCTAGATGCTGCATGCTTTTGGACAGATACATGCCAAAGGGAACATTATACTCAATGATTGTCCTAATGAGAGCTGAGTAAAGGGGGAAATGACATTTCTGGGTCTAGCTGCAATCCCTTTCTTCATAAGATGTGCAATATAGAATGACTTCCTTACTTATGACATAGCATACATTTGTCAAATGTTAGGTCACTGTCCACAAAAGTTCCCTTATCCTGAATAACTGTGTCATCTCTCAACTGTTTTATTGTTAATGCATTTAATACATATCCCCACGCTAATACACAATCTGCCCTCCGGGTTTCAATTACCTGATCGAAAGTTTAGGTTAGCAAATACCTAAATGTCGATCTGGTAATAGCGAAAGTAAAAAAAACACGAATGGCCAATTTAACTCAGGGAAATAATTCCCTTGGCCATTATGCGGATTTTACCCCTTTCCCCATTGTAGAGCAATCTCGGAGTTGGTATATTTAGTTAGGGGGGTGTGGGGGGGGGGCAAATGGTTTAATTTTTTTTTTTTTTTTTTTGTGGCCGAGGGAATTCATTCCCTACATTAAATCAGTCATTCGCTGTTTTAATGTTTCAATATTACCAGATTGACATTTAGGTATTCACTAACCTAAATGTTCGATCGGGTAATATAGACGCCTGCCCTCCTATACCTCCTTCAATTATGTTAACATGTCCACTACCATTAAGCACTGTCAAGACTGGAAAAAATGTACCCTACTACTCCTATCTTTGTACCTCCTTATGAACTAATCTAAACAGCACAAGTACTCTTCCAACTCAAACATGAAGAATGGTGTAGTGCAAAGATCCTGTCACTGAGGCAGTGACACTAGATCATGTTAAAAGTCTTGTCAAATTTGTAAAAGTCTTGTCAACTTTATAATTTTGTATAAGTGTTAGCATGATAAAAGTGTAATGTATTCACTGTATACTTTATTCATTTTGCTTATAAGGCTTTGTATAAGGTGTTATCACAGTTAAACTAGCAATGCACTCACTGTATACTTATATATTGTAGTTTGCTTGCAAGTCTTGTAATTTTCTCCCCGGTCCTCTGCTGAAAATGGGTCTTGTGACCCAGTCGGACAATCCCAGTTAACAAATGTGAAATAAATAAATAAATTAAAATAAATAAATGTGATAGCTCCTCAGAGTCAACAACTTCCCAAATGATATGATAATGCATTTTTTATCATTTTGTTTGAGTCCATGATTCTGGAACCAAACTTTCCTGCAGGATGGCTAAGTCATTTGGGGATTCAGTAACTGCTCCTTGCTTGCAATCATCTGTGAACTTAGTTAGCCAGAGCCCTTTGGTATTGGCTTTTACATTACAGAATTAGATGCCAAACAGGAGAGGTCTCAGCATCAAACCTTGGGGGACTCCCCTGGTGACTGGTCTCTTTGCAGAGGTAGCTTCCCCTGCTTTGATCTCCTGTGTCATACATGTGAGCCAGTTATCAATCCAGTGGGTGTTGTAGGGGGTTATCCCCAGTTTATTTAGCTTATCTACTATGCCCAAGAGAAATTTTGTGTCAAAAGCCTTAGCCATGTTGAGGTATGATGTGTGCACTGTTTTACCTTCTTCCATTGCTTTGGGGACCTTTTCAAAGAACTCCACCAGGTTGAGTACACCTGAGACTGGTCCAGTTTTTGAAGGTTCCCCCATGTCCTTTTGATTAGTTCCATGATAAGCCCTTCCACGGCTTTGCATATAAGGCTGGTCAGGCTTATGGGTCTGTAATTGCCTGAGTCTGTGGAACATCCTCTCTTATGCAGGGAAGTGATTACATTCACTTGGTGTACAACCTGTATGGAGGCTGAGATTGAACAGTGTTGTTAGGTGTGGCTAAATTACACTTCATGCTACTTAAGATGCATCCAGGGATATTGTTAGATCCAATCAAAGTAGTATTTTTATCTTTTGATAGCGCTTTTTGGAGTTGGTCTTGTGTGATGGCTGGAGGTGAGTTAGCTTCAGGTATATCAAGTGGGATTGATGGAAAAGAGAGACGGGTAAAGTTTGAGCTGACTTTAACAACCACAGGTTCACAATATACTCAGCCTCAGTGCAGATAATATCTTTTACAATCATCTCCATGCATTGCTGCACTGTGCTTCTGAGAATACAAACATAACTAAAAAAGGCATTGTGATTGTCTTTGGTTTGGATGGCTATTTTAGACTCAAACTTGGCTTTGGTGAGATTTTATTAAGTTCCTAAGTTTTTTTTTATTTTTATTTCCATAATGAGGGCTGTATCATTATGCAAATTACTCCTCTTACATTTGGTCAAAATTCTCTTTCTCTTATTGTAAAGATTGTTGATATTGTGGCTCCACTAAGGGGAGTTTGTTTCTGGAGTGTGTCCTGTGCTTGTTCTACAGGGTGCATCAGTGTAGCTGTTTACATGCTGGTATAGTGTGGTAGGATGTTTTTCCACATTTTCCGTCAAGTTAACTGGGTTTCTGAGGATTTGATACTGACAGTGTATCACATAAGACTATTTGTCTTGGGTGGAAGGGGTCTCTGGTTTCAATTTTATTTCCAAGGAGATAGCTTTTCAGGTTATTTGTATTGGCAGAGTCGAGTAATCTCTATACTTGAGCACCAGCAGTGGTGTAGGTTTCCCATTCTGTAGCTGAATAGTTTAGGTCACCTAGGAGAATGGAACTGGGATTAATACCGAGTGATCCCAGTTCCTGTATATAGGTGCTGTGGCTTACTGTGGTCAAGGATTGAGTTCAACAGCTAGCTGATATATGGTATGGGCAGTTTCTGATGGTCATTTGGATATTGAGAAACTCTAGTGCATTTTGCTGCTTTACTAGCCTTGATGTGAGTCTGTTCTGGATGAAGACTGGGACACATCCACCTTTTTTCCCCCTCTTGCATAGCAGCTGGTCTAAATGTGTGGAAAGCATTATAGCCCTGCATAGCTGGACTGCTCTCTGCTACATTAAACCATGTCTCCAGTCACTATACAAATGTCTGTGTCCTCTAGGATGAGAAGGTTCTTATTTAGGCTCCTAGATTAATCAGTAACACCTCCATATTTGCATTTGCTTGCATCATTAGGTTGGTGGGTTTATCACATTGGCATTGTCTAAAAAGTCACTATGGGGTGGACAATGCACTTGGTAATAATCCAGATTCCACAGGGGACAGATGCAGGCCACCCTACTAAAGCAGCATGGTCTGTCGAGAATATCCCCAGGTTGACAAATATTGGACCCTCTTTGAATGATACCAAAAACATAGCCAATTATTGAAGTCAATCTTTTTTGCTCATATTGTTAGATGATCCTTGGAGAAGGTAGAACACTGCTCAGAACTAGGCTTATGCTTGCATCAGACACAGACTATGAGAGCTCAATCATGGCTGTTTTCATAGAATCAAGGGAGCTACACCTCAATCATTGACACCAATATCAACTATGACAGAGTCATACCGATACTTGTTGTTCAAGGACTAATGTGTGTGAGATCTGATGGATCCTGGCAGCAGATCATCAACTAATGGTTACTCTTTTTTTCTTCAGCCTGGCAAGAGGTACATCCTTATGTCTCCCAACTGAGTCACGTATAACTAAAATGTTTGGTTGAGTAGATGCCTACCTTATGGGCTCAGCATCTGAGACTTTGGGACTCCTTGTGCTATGTGAGGAGGCAGGCTTAACTTGCTGAGTGTGCTTTATGCCTGTGCTGTGTTTTGGAGGCCTTTGGGATTTAGACAAGTTAATCTTTAGAACCTCATTATATGAATGAGCATGTGTATTGTGATGGTCTTGGTGGGGTGTACTACTGGTAATTTTGGTACCTGAGTCTACTGAGTGTGAGATGTTTGCCTCCAAGACATTATATATGTACATCTCTCACACACTGCATTATGCTGTTTGAGTACTAGATAGTCATCAGACAGCATGAGACAACTCTTACACTGTCTCAAGATACCCACCTCAGTCAAGCAGCTACAGAATTTGTATGGAAATGCAGGGCCTATGTTTTGATAGGAATGACTGGGAGGTGACTTTAACTACTTTGACTTCCATTTGTTTAAGATACTTTTTAGGTAGACTTACTACTAAGGCATGGGGAAATGCCTTGTTTTTTGGTCGGGGTAAACTGCACCTCAAGCTGTGCTTACCTGCACTTGGCACATGTTATTGGAGCCTCCTACTTGGTTTTCTAAGGTACTATAAATTTTGCAGAGCTCATATAGGGAAAAAAGCTCTTCATAGGCTCATAGGGTGTTACTAGGCTAGCAGCCCTAACGCCCTTACAAGCCTAGTAATGTTAATCCTGAGTTGCCTCAATTGTCCTTAATTAGAGGGACATAATTCACAGAGTACGTCTATGATAAACAGCGACAACCACTGCCCTTGAGGGACATGGGTGCTACCCCCTAAGTGAATTTGCAGTCTCCCATCTATTTGTCCAGGATGTGCTTGAATAGGGTCAGAGAGGAGATCTGATTCATGTGAATCTAAAGTTTATTCCAGAGTAGTGGCAATCTCTGGGAGATATATCTGTCTCTCCACCATGTTCTGTTAATGTCACAGGCTAGGGTAAGATCCATAGAGTGAGTGATTCTTCTGCCATTTGACTTGTGGATGTGCAGTATATCCATCAGGGCAGGGCCAGAGACTGCTGTGTCGGCCAGGCAGAAGTCGTATCTCAGCAGCCTATATGATACAGAGTACAGTGATAGGGGAATACAGTCTATCCATTTAAGTCATGGTTTGGAGATCCTGTAATTTCTTGGTGAGAAACATCTGCGGTCTCTCCAGCTGCTGAATGTGTCTGGTGAGGTATATTGAGGTATATGCAGAAGGGAGTATTATACTCTATTAATGGTCTGATGAGGGTGGAGTACAGTGAAGTTATAACATCCTTAGAACTGGATGTGATGCCTTTACTTATGAGATACGCAACGTAGAAGGATTTCCTTACCACTGTGGAAGCTTGGTGGTCAAAGTTCAGATTGCTATCTACCTGTGTTCTCAGATCTCGCACCACTGAGTTTGAACTTAGGGGGGTTGCTGTAAATATTGTAATTAGCAGGGAATTCTGCTTTGCCAAAGGGGATAATAATGCACTTTTTTTTCATTTAGTTTTCAACCATGGCTTTGGCACCAGTCATTTGTCTGTGTTAGTCCCTCCTGTAATATGTTAACATTATTAGGGGGCTCAACTATTACACCCAATTTGCAATCATCAGCAAACTTCGTAAGCCAAAGACCATCTCTTTTAGCCTGGAATTCTGAGAAATAGATTCTAAACAGTAAAGGGCCCAGCACAGAACCTTTTTGTATGCCACTGGTGACTGGTCTACTGGTAGAGGTGGATTCAACAACTTTGGCGGTATGTGTTCTGTTGGTGAGCCATTCAGTTACCCATCTAGTGATGTAATGGCTAATCCCCTGCTGGGAAAGTTTTTCAATGATATCTGAATGGGGGATTGTATCAAAAGCCTTGGCTACATCAAGATAGGCAGTGTGCACTGTCTTACCTTCATCAGGACTTTGGTGACTTTCTCAAGTTTAATAATCATGATCTACACTTAACAAAGCCAAACTGGGTTGGGTCTAGAGTATGAAGGTCACCAATATCCTTGTTGATAAGGTCCATGATGATTCTTTCCATGGCCTTGCAGATGAGGCCAGTTAGACGTAGGGGTTTATAATTTCCAGGGTCAGTTGATAGCCCCCCCACTTTGTGCAGGGTGATTACTGTTGCTGTTCTCCACTCTGCAGGAACAAAGCCAGGCTATGGTTAAAGATAATGCCTAGTGGGTCCACTAAGTCCTGTTTTAAATTGCTTACGAATCCCAGCCAACATCTCACTAACACCAATAATTCCTTTGCATCATGATTTAGTCTTCAGTAAAAGCTATTTGTATATGCATCCTTATATGAGTCAATCTTGTTAACAATGAAGAAAACTCATTCCTCCATTGAAGGGAATCTGCAAGCCAGTTAAGAACTATTAGCCAATAACTTGCTTTAGAACCACATGTCAGTACTTATACAGGGGCTGATGCAGATAAAGTCAAGAATCGTTTAGAAAAAACTCATTGACAGGTGCAGAATAGAAATATAATCAAACAAAATTTAAAAAGAAACGGATCATCTGTCTACTATATAAAACTGTGACTCACAGCTGGAAAATAGGCACAAACGTCAGTATGATATAGTTGTTTTCACAAACTAGAAACATTCCCTTTTCCTGTATTGTAGCATGCTTCTAATGTTTACAATATATTGCACAGTAACAAATTACACTACATTTATTATAATAAAATGTTATACCACTTTAAATCTTCAGTCATGAGAAATGGAGAACTATTATCCCAGTATTAAGAATCCAATGAGGGGTATTTCAGAGTGGTTCTTTATCACCATTGCTGCTTTGTCTTGATCTCAGCCCTTTAATGTGTTTCCTTAACAAGCAGGGTATGGATAACACTTGAATTCAAGAACGCAATCCTGCCAGATGGCACCTCCCATCATTTTTGTGGATAAACTAAAAACTGTGTAACTCATCTGATGAACATGTGAAGGTAGAACTACAAATGGTTAAAACCTTTCCAAAATCAAAATAGGACATCTGGCCTTCATAAAATACCAACTTTGAAAAACTTTGAAAAACTTTGAAAAAGAAAGTGATATACTACTCACGTACTTCCACATCTACCTCTACACCCTGCTGATTTTCCTCTTCAGCTGCCCCTCTCTGAATCCAACATAATATAACAACCAATCCTGAGTGTATATAATGTAAATACTGTACATAGCTTTCTATCTCTACTCTTTTCTAGATGATGCTAATTAACTAAGATAATTATCTATGCTATGTGTGTACTCCACTTTTGCTACAAAACAACTGCCTCTTTCTCCTCTGTACTTCTGCCTCTCTCTGCTTACATGAGAATCTATTTCTGCTAAACATCTACCGCCTTCTCTACCGCTCAACTACCTCTCTCTTCTTCCACCACTATCTTGAATGTATACATTGTATCCACCACTATCTTGAATGTGTACACTGTATACACAGTACTGTCCTCCATTATTTCTCCCACTTGCTACAAAACCAATAATTACTACTATCTTTCAAATTTTCAGTCTTTGTAACTACTAACAGAAAAAGTTACAATTTGATAGTTATTAGTATTTTGTTCAGATTACTGTGCTGCCTCAGTTCAGCCATATGCTGTACAAATGGCTCTCTAATCAACTATGTCTGTATGTCATGAAGAGCGCTCAGCTTTTGCATTTGGAATTCACTACATTTCTGTATATAATTCTATGATTGTAATTGTAAGTTTTCATTCACTTGTATGTAATGTGGAGCTTTTCTCCCCGGGCCTCCACTGAAAACGGGCTCCTTGAGCCCAGTGGACCTCCCCGGTCATCAAACTGGAAATGAATAAACAAATAAATAAATAATATAAAACAACGGATCGAGGATAAAGGTCAGAAATACATCATGAACAAATGCTAACAAAACTTTGTAAGGAACATTGCCTAAGACTGAAACTAACACTGAAAATTATGAAATTATGATGCCTAGTAATAACGTTTATATTACAAATAAACTTACTCTCCTTGTTTTGTATTAAAGCTTTGATGTCATTGACTGGCCCCAACAAGTGATGGTACATTCAGTTATTCATCAAGATTCAATGCTAAACAATTAGGGAGAAGTCCAGTCTAAACTGAAAAATGAAAGGCTGATAATGGCAGCTTAAGAAAGTATCTGAAATTATTACAGAATGTGCAGAAAAGTGAGAAATAACAGCAAATGAAGGTCCTTCAGTGCATTATTTGAAATAATTGTACGTATATTGTTTGTAATAAAGTGAAGAACTCAGTGATGTGACAAGGCTCTGGAAACTTTACAAGTATTACAACATACAAGTAGGTAAAAGCATTTGAAAAATGAACTACAAAGAATTCCTGCTGAAAATAAATACTAAGCACATGGGCTCAGTAAAGAGACTAGAAGCAAAAACACAAGATGCTGCATTTGAAGGAAAAACAGGACAGTGGTAACATTAATTATTAAAATAGCCACAGCTCACAAATATAGGAAGCTGCATACTAGAAGACATGAAACTATAACATATCTATGCATGGGCGTAGAAAGTTAAGCCCTATGAAACAATTTGTTTTGGAGTAGAACCAGACATTTAGATCATCATTTATAACAAAGGATTACAATATGCAAAGATTAAGAGAAGAGTCAGTAAAATGGGTCTATATTATAACATTGAAATCTACAAACATCGAACGTCATAATATCGAACCCTAAACACCGAAATCCGAAAACATCAAACAGTCAGAATAGCGAATTTTTTCCCTGGGAAAAAATTCGCTATTCCAAGAAACATACACACAACACAAACACACACAAAAAACAGCAATCCACACACATACACTTAAAATCCTACACCTAAACCTAAACAAAATGTTACATACACTACTAGCTATCCACTTACCTTAACCCAACCCTAACCCTAAGGTCCGTCACTATCACACACTCACCTCACCTGTGACCTAACCCTAACTTACCTAAACCGCCCCCTAATCCGAACCTACACACAATCGCACACTTACCTGACTCGCGCCCTAATCCTAACTCACCTAACCCGCCCCCTAACCCTAACATACACACAATCGCACACTTACCTAACCCGCACCCTAACCCTAACATCCACACAACCGCACACTTACCTGATAACTCATCTAACCCGCCCCCTAACCCTAACCTACACACAATCGCACACTTA
>NC_056751.1:788451255-788498755 GCF_019279795.1 Protopterus annectens | reverse complement strand
ATACAGAAGGGAGCACTGTACTCAATCAGTGATCTGATAAGGTAAGGGCCGAGTACAGTGGAGTAATGACCTCCCTGGTCTTGGATGTGATGCCCTTATTTATGAGATGGGCAGTGTAGGAGGCTTTCCTTACTACTGTGGACACATGGTGATCAGAGTTTAGATTGTTATCAACCTGACTTCCCAAATCATGGACCATAGTGTTAGGGCTTACAGGGATTCTGCTCATATCATAACTAGCAGGGGATATTTTTCTGCCAAAGGGGACCATGAGGCATTTTTTACATTTAGGTTTAGTCCATCACCCTGAGACCAGTTGTTTGTCTGTATCAGTCTCTTCTGTAACTTGATGTCATGGGGACACTATGATTGCTCCTAGTTTACAGTCATCTGCAGACCTAGTAAGCCACAGGCTGAACTTCAGAAAAATAAATTCCAAATAGTAGAGGACCCAGTACAGATCCTTGTGGAACACCACTGGCAACTGGTCTACTGGTGGAGGTGGATTCCCCAACTTTATCATTGTGCATTCTATCAGTGAGACAGTTTGCTACCTATCTAGTGATGAATGGATTGATACTCAGCTGGGAGAGCATCTCAATGATCCCTGAGTGGGGATTTGTGTCAAACGCCTTGGCTAAATGCAATAGGTGGTGTGTACTGCTTTACCCTCATCCAGGGCTTTAGTGACTTTCTCCAAGATGTTCACCAGGTTTAATAAGCAGGATCTACCCTTGACAAAAGCAAACTGGGTTGGGTCAAGAGTTTGAAGGTTGCCTGTATCCTGGTTGATAAGGTCCATGATGATATTTTCCATGGCCTTGCAGATAAGGCTGGTCGGGCTGATGGGTCTGTAGTTCCCAGGGTCAGTTGATGGACCCACTTTGTGCAAGGGGATTACTGTTGCTGTTCTCCACTCCTATGGCACAAAACCAATGCTCAAGCTGTGTTTAAAGATGCAGCTAAGTGGTCCCACTAGGTCTTGTTTTAGGTTGTTTAGTATGCAGCCTGGGATGTTATCTGGTCCCATAGGAGCTGTGATTTTGCCTTGGAGAGTGCTTGAATAACCTGTTCTTTGGAGATAAATGGTAGAGGACAGGTATCAAGATTGCTACGGGGTATGGCTGGTGAGGGCAGGGGGGTGAAATTGTCATCAAATCTGTCAGCCAACAGGTTGGCAATTTCTTCAGGTTCTGTGTGAGTGTTGCCATCCACTGTAAGTTTGGCACACAGCTGGGTATTCCCTTTGAGGTACTGGATGTAGCTAAAGCATGACTTATGATTGTCTTTACCTGGTGATGCCAATTTAGTCTTGTAACTGGCTTTAGAGGACTTTACAAGGTTTCTGATTTGCTTTTTAGTCTCTTTAGGGTAGTCTTCCCTTTCTGAGTACATTCCATTTTGTCCTTAGATATCAGTTTCTTTCTTTTGTTATGTAACTTATTTATACTTGTAGTCCACCAGGGTGGCTTGTTTTTGCGAGAGGACCAGGTTTTAGTCCTATCAGGTACTGCCGAACCAATACATTTGCTCAAGTGGGTATATAGGGCATTTGTGTACTTCTCTGCATAGGAGTCATAGTTGCCTGTGTTAGCAGGGGCTTTGAAACCAGTTATACCATTGCTTCGGAGGTGACAGTTTGCTTTGGAGAAATTTTTTTTTCCTATGGTGGTGTCACGTCTTATCTTTACTTCAAATGAGACAGATTTATGGTCTGACTTAACTAGGGAGGGCAGCACACTGGGGGTAGTACAGTAGCCCTGACATGTTAGTAAGTACTAGGTCTAGCATATTTGAGCCCTTGTTGGGGTGCAGACTAACTGTTCCAGTCTATTTGAGTTAACAAAGTCCATGAACCCCAGTGCAATCATAAGATGCTCAATCAATGGCTGGGTAGTTGATGTCTACCGTGACCAAGGTGTTTGGCTGTATACTGAGTGACTCAAGCAAGTCGGTGTGTTTCTCCTGGTTCATGGTGGGGGACTTGTAGCTAGCTATGATATGGTGGGGTGTTTTGCCTATGGTTATTTGGACCTGGAGAAGCTCCAGAGAGTCATACTGTTTTACCACCACCTTTGGTTCTTTCATGCTCATTTTGGGGTTGAAAGTGTGGAAGGCATTGTAGCCATGCATGGCCAGGGTACACTTCATGGCCTTGAACCAAGTCTTAGTGACTGCACAGATGTCAGCATTTTCCAAGGTGAGGAGAACTTCTGGGGGGGGGGGGGTGCAGCTTACTATTCAGACTGCTAGCATTAAGCAGCTTGAGCTTTAGTTTGTCTCTAGAGGATTTACTCTTGTTTTGACACGGCCTAAAAAGGCTCTATGGGGGAGGCAAGTGTCTTTGCCAATATCCTAAAGCCTTGAGGAGACAGGTGAAGGCCATCTCTGGTGAAGCATCAAGGTCTGTCGACCATGTCTTCCCAGACTGACAGATACTGGATCCTCTTGGAGTGATACCAAAAGCTAAGCCAATTGTTAAAATCAATTTTTTTTTGTCTGTACTGTGGCATCATCCTAGGTGAAGGTAGAATACTGCTTAGGGCTAGGGATGTACCTGTCTGGCACACATAATCTGAGAGCTCTATCATGTCTCTCTTCATATAGTCCAGCAATGTACATCACAAGTCATTCACTCCAACATGTAAAATGGCAGAGTCATAATGGTAATTGCTGCTGAGTGACTTGAGTGCATGAGTGACTTTGCGGATCCTGGCACCTGACAAGTAGCTGACCGTGACCTTCTCCTTGTCCATCCTGGTGAGACGGGACTCTGTGTGTCTCATTATTGAGTTGCTTATGACTAGGAAATTTGGTTTAGAAGCATTTTGCCTTGGGGCTGGATTGTTGAGACAGTATTATATGTGTTGTTATGTGTACTTGTGGATTCTATTCATGAACCAGTATGTGAGAGTTGTCTGTGTTTGGGAGGTCTGTGGTCATTTGATTGATGAGTACCTCTGTGTAACTGGGCTTATGTGTCTTGACTTTATCTTTTGTGAGAGGAGAGGTGTGTGCCCTGACAACCTTTTGATGTCTTGTTAATTGTTACGTGAGAGGACTGATTCATGATTCATGGTATAGTGACATCTCTCACATGCTGCATTTGTTTGCTTTAAGAGAAAGTGTTTGTCAGTATGCATGAGGCAATTGCTACATTGTCTCAGGATGTCCATGTCAATCAGGCTGGCTGGAGAAATGTTAGTAAACTGGCTGTCCATAGCAGCAGGAAATTCCTGGTTTGTGGGAGGGCAAAAGATCAGCTATTGCTTTGGGATTAGCAAGGGTACATAAACCTATATAGGATTAGTGAGGAAAGTGGGGCAACACTTGACAGTCCTTAACTGAGCTGCCTGCAGCGCAGCGGCTCTTGACACTGCTTAGCTGAGCTGCCTGCAGTGCAGTGACACTTGACAGTGCTTAGCTGAGATGCCTGCAGTGCAGCGACACTTGACAGTGCTTAGCTGAGCTGCCTGCAATGCAGCAGTGCCCAACCGAGTTGCCCAAAGAGTAGCAGCGAAGCCTGAGAGGGTTTCACTGAGTGCTGGATAGGGGAAAAAATGTGATTCTAGGTGATTGCATCTATACAAGGCACAGCTAACTCTCGTTGCGTGGGGTGCACAGCTCTGCCAAAGTGAGTGCAAATCTGCTCAAACGCGATGCTTAAATAGAAATGAATATTTAAACAGTTCTAACACAATGTACCAAAAGAAAAACCCCTCACAGAGTCTTTATTCCAGCAATCTTCAACTCAGATGAGTCCTGAGCTGCACACATCTGCCACAATGGTGCAGGGGTACCTTGTAATGTAGGATGGCTGGTTATAGTGCCCAAGTGATAACAATCAGTCTACATTCAACAAGTCTGAATCTAGCCTATGCTATTTAAGGCAGATGAAGCACAAATATACAAGTGCAGATTAAATCAGCCACAGCAGCAAAAAAAGTATAAAATAAAGTAACAGTTCAGTGAAATACAGTGCACAATTGCAAAAAACAGTCGTAAATTCTACTGATTTGTAGAAGATTTCAGTGGATGCCTTGGATTCTCTTAGAAGCACTTCAGATCTCTTGCTAAGAATGCCAAACACCAAACTGAGTGCAAAACCACACAAAAGTGGTGCAAAGGCCTTGGACAATTTGTAAATTCCAAAGTGGATGATAAAAGCTCAGCTTCAGGTTTTCCGAGGTTTGGGTGCACGGAACAGATGTGCATCAGACAGCAAAGATGAATTGTACAGAGGCAGATAAGAAGAACTAATTTACTTAAGACCTTCTCAGATTTGTCATGTATTCCTCATTTACATCTCATTATTACTTTATTTATTTATATATTTTATTCTATTTATGATATGATAACAGGTATGTGGGCTGGTCTGTTAACTCTTTTCAGCCATGACCCAGGCGCAGATTGTACAGTCAGTTTACAATAATTTGTATTGTATTATTAATGATAATGGTTTAAGTAGCATGCAGATGTACAGACTGAAACACAAAAAAGATATTTACATTAGTATTATGTTGATATATACTATAATGATGTGAGGTATTGCCAGCCCTGGCAAGAGAATTAGGGCAGTGGATGTTTAACATATGCCAGCACATCTAGCTGGAATTTGGTAAAGAATTATATGTCATTTGTATATTGAACTGATTTTACAGATGCTTGTGTTGAAAAATGTATTTGTAAAGTTGCTTGTGTTAAAAATGTATCAACAGTGTGTCCTGCTGGACAGAAAAAGAAATATATATGTATATCAGGCTGTACTGTATTGTAATGGATTAAATGTGTACGTAACACAGAATACTGGAACAGAAGAGGTTAAGCTCAGCTCCAGCTAACTAAATAGTAAGAAATTAAATTACTTAATTTATGCCATAAAGATGTTTACAGTTACCCAGTAACTTGTTTTAGAACCACATGTCAGTACTTATACACATGGGTTGATGCAGATAAAGTCAAGAATTGTTTAGAAAAAAAAACTCATTGACAGGTGCAGAAAAGAAATATAATCAAACAAAATTAAAAAAGAAACAGGGATCATCTGTCTACTATATAAAACTGTGACTCGCAGCTGGAAAATAGGCACAAACGTCAGTGTGATATAGTTGTTTTTCACAAACTAGAAACATTCCCTTTTCCTGTATTGTAGCATGCTTCTAACGTTTACAGTATATTGCACAGTAACAAATTACACTACATTTATTATAATAAAATGTTATACCACTTTAAATCTTCAGTCATGAGAAATGGAGAACTATTATCCCAGTATTAAGAATCCAATGAGGGGTATTTCAAAGTGTTTCTTTATCAACATTGCTGCTTTGTCTTGATCTCAGCCCTTTAACTTGTCTCCTTAACAAGCAGGGTATGGATAACGCTTGAATTCAAGAAAGCAATCCTGTCAGATGGCACCTCCCATCATTTTTGTGGATAAACTAAAAACTGTGTAACTCATCTGATGAACATGTAAAGGTAGAACTACAAATGGTTAAAACCTTTCCAAAATCAAAATAGGAGATCTGGCCTTCATAAAATACCAACTTTGAAAAAGAAAGTGATATAAAACAACTGATCAAGGATAAAGGTCAGAAATACATCATGAACAAATGCTAACAAAACTTTGTAAGGAACATTGCCTAAGACTGAAACTAACACTGAAAATTATGAAATTATGATGCCTAGTAATAACGTTTATATTACAAATAAACTTACTCTCCTTGTTTTGTATTAAAGCTTTGATGTCATTGACTGGCCCCAACAAGTGATGGTATATTCAGTTATTCGTCAAGATTCAATGCTAAACAATTAGGGAGAAGTCCAGTCTAAACTGAAAAATGAAAGGCTGATAATGTCAGCTTAAGAAAGTATCTGATATTGTTACAGAATGTGCAGAAAATTGAGAAATGAGGGCAAATGAAGGTCCTTCAGTGCATTATTTGAAATAATTGTACGTATATTGTTTGTAATAAAGTGAAGAACTCAGTGATGTGACAAGGCTCTGGAAACTTTGCAAGTATTACAACATACAAGTAGGTAAAAGCATTTGAAAAATGAACTGCAAAGAATTCCTGCTAAAAATAAATGCTAAGCACATGGGCTCGGTAAAGAGACTAGAAGCAAAAACACAAGATGCTGCATTTGAAGGAAAAACAGGATAGTGGTAACATTAATTATTAAAATAGCCACAGCTCAAAAATATAGGAAGCTGCATACTAGAAGACATGAAACTATAACATATCTATGTATGGGCGTAGAAAGTTAAGCCCTATTAAACAATTTGTTTTGGAGAAGAACCAGACATTTAGATCATCATTTATAGCAAAGGATTACAATATGCAAAGAGTAAGAGAAGAGTCAGTAAAACATGTGTTGTAGTTTAGTGAGCCAAGACTGAGCAGATAAAATAGCTGCAAAGTTACAGTACATCATAAAAGAAACTATACACTTTTTATTTTGTGGAAGTACTGGAATTAAGAACATGAAAAAGCATTCAAAAGCATGAGAAGGGAGTGTCTTAGGAATTCTGCACTACGAGGTGCAGGATATTGTCTGATTACCTGTAATATAACCAGATCATAAGGTAATGTATGTATATGTGTGTGTGTGTGTGTGTGTGTGTGTGTGTGCATATAGATATATATATATATATATATATATATATATATATATATATATATATATATATATATATATATGGTTTCACTTCATATTAGCGAAATGCTGAATCGACAATATAAAGCCAAAACCATCAAAACGCCAACACTTCACAATCACGAGCACACAACATCGAGCACACACCATATAGCACACAACACACAAACCATAACACCCACACCACATAACAATAAAATACAACACAACACCACACAGACACACACCTACAGTACACAAATGCAGGGTGGCAAAGCCCCCTGCACCCCCCACCCCCCCTACTTATATATACTAACTCCGAGATCGCACAAACAGTAAAAAGAAAAAAATTCACACAGCCAACACACACACTAATGCCTCCTCCTCCCTACCCTTACTCACTCGTACAAGTCACAAAAACACTCACGCACACTCACTCACCTTAAACTGCAGACATCATCCCAGCCAAACACTTCTATACGATAACGTAAATGCATAACCGCAAATTTGACATAGTCCTATTCGCGATTATGCTCTTTCATTATTTTGAGGTTTCGGCTTCATGGACACGAATTGCTGAAATTCGATATTTCAGCAATTTGCGTTTATCAAGTGAAACCATATATATATATATATATATATATATATATATATATATATATATATAGATATATATATAGATATATAGATATATAGATTTTTACACACACACACACACACACACACACACTGAAATGAAAAAGTATTTTCCCCTTCCTGATTTCTTATTTCTTTGCATGTTTGTCACACTTAAATGTTTTGGATCATGACACAAATTTAAATATTAGACAAAGATAACCAAGTAAACACAAAATGCAGTTTTAAAGTGATGATTGTATTTATTAAGGAAAAAAAATATCCAAACCTACATGGTCCTATGTGAAAAAAGTAATTACCACCTTTGTTAAATCATGAAGTAACTGTGGTTAATCACATTATTGGGAAAGCTGAGTTCAATTTCACTAGCCACACCCAGGCCTGATTAATGGCAGATCTGTTGAATCAAGATATCACTTAAATAAAACCTGTCAGACAAAGTGAAGTAGGCCAAAAGATCCCAAAAAGGAAGACATCATGCCATGATCTAAAGAAATTCTGAAACAGATAAGAAACAAAGTAACTGACATCTGGTTACAAAGCCATTTCTAAAGCTTTGGGACTCCAACGAACCACAGTGATAGCCATTATCCACAAATGGAGAAAACATGTAACAGTGGTGAACCTTCACAGGAATGGCAGGCCTATGACAATTACCACATGAGCGCAGCAACGACTCATCCAAGAGGTCACGAAAGAACCCAGAACAACATATAGAGAAGTGCAGGCCTCACTTGCCTCAGTTAAGGTCACTGTTCACGACTCAACCATAGGAAAGAGACTGGGCAAAAATGGCATGTATGACAGAGTTCCAAGCCGAAAACCACTGCTGACCAAAAAGAACATAAAGGCTCATCTCACATTTGCCAAAAACATCTTGATGATCCCCAAGCCTTTTGGGAAAATATTCTGTGGACTGATGAAACAAAAGTTGAACTTTTTGGGAGGTGTGCGTCCTGTGACATCTGGTGTAAAAGTAACACAGCATTTCAGAAAAAGAACATCATGCCAACAGTCAAACATGGTGGTGGTAGTGTGATGTTCTGGGGCTGCTTTGCTGCTTCTGGACCTGGATGACTTACTGCGATTGATGGAACCATGAATGCTGCTCTCTGCCAAAAATCCTGAAGGAGAATGTCCGGCCATCAGTTCGTGGCCTCAAGCTGAAATGCACTTGGGTTCTGCAGCAGGACAATGATCCAAAACACACCAGCAGGTCCACCTCTGAATGGCTTAAAAAAAACAAAATGAAGGTTTTGGAGTGGCCTAGTCAAAGTCCGGACTTGAATCCAGTTGAGATGCTGTGGCATGACCTTAAAAAGGTGGCTCATGCTTGGAAACCCTACAATATGGCTGAATTAAAACAATTCTGCAAAGAAGAGTGGGTCAAAATTCCTCAACAGCGATGTGAAAGACCCATTCCCAGTTATCGCAAACGCTTGATTGCAGCGGTTGCTGCTAAGGGTGGCACAACCAGTTATTAGGTTTAATTTTTCACATAGGGCCATGTGGGTTTGGACATTTTTTTCCTTAATAAATAAAAGCATCACTTAAAAACTGCATTGGGTGTTTACTTGGGTTATCTTTTGTCTAAAATTTATATTTGTTTGATGATCTGAAACATTTAAGTGTGACAAACATGCAAAAAATAAGAAATCAGGAAAGGGGCAAATACTTTTTCATTGCACTGTATATATATATATATATATATATATATATATATATATATATATATATATATATATATATAGGGGCAGCCCGTGCTATTGGACTGCCGGACTGCACCCCCCTCAAAGAACTAAAAATAAAAATAAAAAATAGAAAAGAAAAGTTTTAAAATTCGCGTACTTCGCGCATGCGCAGTAGACCAGACTACTGGTCTACTGTATGCTCAAGGCAGTCCGGCAGTCCTGATAGGGAAATGCGAGGAGACGTCTGTGCACTTTAAAGTGCACAGACACGCTGGGATGATACATCATGGCCGGACTGCAACACCAGCAGTCGGGAATGGGAATTGCTGCAGTCTCGTCGGGAAAGGGTTTAGATGTAATCTCGCGAGTCATTGGAGTATTGCACGGGAAGGGGTTTGGATCTAATGTATGTTGGTTATTATGGACAGACAGGTAATTGTGTTTGTTTCAATGTATGGTGCTTTTTACTGATTGAATGTATGGTACTTTTCTTTGGTGTGTGTGTGTTTTACTGATTGAATGTATGGTGCTTTTCTTTTCCTTGGTGTGTGTGTGTGTGTATGAATGCCCCAGGTGCTCATGGTGGTGTGGTAGGGAATACCTCAGGCTTGAACCCTGCACCCTGTATGCAGGTGTTAAAGACTTGAGTTCCCTACCCACCACCACTTGTAAAAAAAATTGCAGATTTTTGCCTCATATTTGATCTGATCTGTTCCTCATAATATCTGTGGTTTGTAAATGTTGCAATGCTTGATATTTGATGGTGAAGTAGTAGCATTGTTGCCTCACAGCTGCAGGTTTTCAGGTTTGATTCTTGGCTGGGGTTCCTTCTTTGTGGGGTCTGTTATCTTCTCCCTGTGTTTGTGTGGGTTTGCTTTTATTTGATGGTGTACTGGTAGCATTGTTGCCTCACAGCTGCAGGTTGTCAGGTTTGATTCTTGGCTGGGGTTCCTTCTTTGTGGGGTCTGTTATATTCTCCCTGTGTTTGTCTGGGTTTGTTTTAATTTGATGGTGCACTGGTAGCATTGTTGCCTCACAGCTGCAGGTTCTTAGGTTTGATCCTTGGCTGGGGTTCCTTCTTTATGGGGTCTGTATCTTCTTCCTGTGTTTGTGTGGGTTTGCGTTTGTGTCCTCCCATGTTACAATGACATGTCTGCATTATTTCTTCCTGGGCCTCTGCTGAAAATTGTTTTTTTGTTCCAAGTCAGACTGTCCTGATTAACAAATGTTAAATAAAATTGACAGGCAATTGAATTTCAGACTTCAGGTTTCTGAATGTTTAATTTCTTACATATTTGATGGTGCAGTGGCAGTATTGTTGCCTCAGAGTCACAGCTATAGGATTTGTGGTTTGATTCTTGGCTGGGGTGCCTTCTTTGTGGAGTCTGCATCTTATCTCTGTGTTTGTGTGGATTTGCTCTGGTGTCCTGCCATTTTACAAAGACGTGTCTACAGTATTTCTCCCTGGGCCTCTGCTGAAAATTGTTTTGTTCCATCACAAGTAAAATTGACAGGCATTTGAATTTCAGACTTCATAGTCTTCAGAAAATACATAGTAAAACAACTTTTTATTCTAGCAATAAATATATAGTAACACAACCTTTTATTATAGCAATTTTTTAAGTTTATAAGGTGACTATTTGAAATTTTTCCTTATTTTTGGGACTGTAATACCCTGTTAGTGGCTTTGTCCAGGTTTTTTGTGCTAAGGTTGACAGCTATGGCAAGAACTGAATTCACTGAATATGTTTGAGGGCTGTATTCCCTCATTACTGGGTTTGTCCAGGTGTTTTGTGCTAAGAGGTTGACAGCTATGGACTGAATTCATTAAATGATATCCATTTAAGTTTCAGTCTTCCTCTCGTTCACAAAACAGCTGATTTGGCATAGTGGTATGTTGCTCTTGACTGTTTTGCACAGGGACCTTGTCTGTAAAATGTACGGTGGTAACACAGCATTTTTCTTTCACAAAGCAGGTGATTTGGCATAGTGGTATGTTGTTCTGACTCTTTTTTGCACAGGGACTTTGGCAGTAAAATGTATGGTGGTACCGTGGTAACACAGCATTTTATTCTAGCAGCTTTCCAAGATTATACAAGCAATGTTTAATGTGTCCCTGGTTTTTGCCCTTTTGACCCACCCCAATAAATTTGGCTTTTTCCAGACTTCTTGTGCTGCGAAGTTGAAATGCAGTTGAGTATTGAGTAGATTTTACAAGGAGCTGAGAGATGCAGGGGAAGAGAAATTTAGTGCTAATAGCACAACAGGCTGTGTGTTTGCTTTTGATGCAGAAGGTTGTTGGTTCTACTCCCATAAGGGGTGAATGCTGCCGTACTGAAAGTTAAGATACTAATTATGAACCTGTTATCAGTTTGCCATCCATTTCCTATTGCAATATTGCTAGCTTATTTTTAATGTAATTTAGGCAATTTATTCCACAGGGGCATCAGACACTTTATTGTTCGATGAAACCATGAAATATAAAGGTGATTGCTAGCACCAACCTCTTCATTACAGATTTATTTAATGTGGAATTATTTAGTCACTTTTATACTACTTCAGAGATTGTGCATATTTACTGATAATGGTGGACTGTAGAATTGTGCATATTTACTGACAATAGTGGACTGTAGAAGTTTGAGTAGACTTTTATGATGGAAATGTTCTGAATTGGACAGTTTTGTTTCATTGTTTACTGGAAAAATGTTCAAAGCAATAGGAAAGTGTATCAAAGAGTGCATGTGTTTCATATGCAAGGGGCCTATGATTTGAAAACAGCCCAGAATTAATTTTTATCTGCCACGAGTAAAATGTATTTTCTTTGAATGTGGATTTTAATGTTGTTTCAGTGAATGTGAGTTTCAAGGGCAGAGAAGGTTTAATGCCAAGTTTGTTATGTCTTAGTGTTTGTGCTGTAAAATGCAAAAATAAAACTTTCAAATGAAGTTCAAATCATTATAGAAGTAAATCAGTATGCACATTAGTGTTTATGGTAAATGGAGTGAAATAGCAAAGTAATGGATCATTGGAATGGCTGCAGGGAGGCTCCATTCGACCAGGGTTTTGTGAGGGGGAAGGGTGGCAAACGTAGACAGCTCCAGCTGAACCATACCTCCCAACTGTCCAGATTTTCAAAGAATGAATAGATTTTTTGCTTCTTATTTTTGATTTGTTCCTCATAACAATTTGTGGTTTTCTGGCAAATCATTTAGGAATTAAGTCACTAAATAATGACACACCTAGTTTCAGACTTCATAACCTTCAGAAAAATCCATGCTAAAGTAAGACCTGTTCTATCAACTGTCCCAGTTTATAGAAGAGCATTTTTTAGTACTGTTTATATGTTCCCCCCAATATATTTGGCCTTGTCCAGATTTATGTCCCAGTTTATACAAGAGCAATTTTTAGTACTGTTTATATGTTCCACCAATATATCTGGCCTTGTCCAGATTTATTGCATTAATAGGTTGAGAGGTACATGCAAATAAATTGCTTTATAGAATTAGGCATAGCCAAACCTCTGAACTGTCCCTGATTTTGACTCAAAATGTTGCTCTTCCCCTAATGATCCCTCTGCAAAATAGCAATTTTGGAAGAAAACATGGAGGGTTTATAATTAAGAAATAACTGTAATAATCAGATTACTTTTATTTCAGAAATGCATGTAGATTATTTTATTTTGTCAGCTGCTCAAGTTAGCAGTACTAATATTAAAGTGTCCCTTATTTGACAGGTTCCCAGCTGTATTGTGTTGCTATTTTATATTTTTACATCACATTTTTGGTCCATTTTTCATAAAATTGTGTTTTTTTGGCAAATTAGTGACAAATAATTACAGACTGAAGTTAGAAAATAATGACAGACATTTGAGTTTCAGATTTCATACCATTCAGAAAATTCATACTAATGCAAGACCTCTATTAGCTTTCTAAGGTTATAAGAGCGATATTTTAAAAATTGTCCTTATTTTTAGGCCTTTGTCCCATTTCTTTGTATGGCTTTGTCCAGATTTCTTGCTCTGAGGTTGAGAGGTATGACAAATGTGTCAGGGCCATCACAAGTCAGCCAGAGACATTTCAAACTGTGACATACTTGTTACACCCCACTCCCCCATGTAGTGACTCTGGATGTGTTGAAGCAAGGCAAGGAGTAGTTATGCAGTGTAAATGTGCAGAGAATCCCACCCATCCAAGGTAGACACAAGTACTAGAGTGGCTTTTCACCTGTCCTTGATTTTGCAGAAAGGTCTGGTTTCTGTCATATTTTTTGTACTGTTGATTTATGCTTATTATTCAAAGTGCCTGTTGCTCTGTGTTTAAGTAGCAATGCTTTAATGACCATAATGTAAGCTTGTCTGAGATCGTAAGATGCAAGTAAGGTTTTAATAAGCATACTGTTAAAGAATTGCCAACACTGAAAGCCTTTCTGTTGTTGCCATGCAGAGAATACTTGACTAGATAATGTATAAGCCTTGGGTATTAAAGGACAGGATTCCATTATTTTAAAAAGCTCATTACACTTGTTGGAGACTTCCAGTCATCTCTACAGACTTTACCCGTACACTAAACAGAATGCCAATCATGTGTGGTCCATAACCTGTACAGTAATCCTTTAAGCAATGTATCTTGAGCTTGTTTCTTGTTTGCTTTTCATTTTTTACTTACATGTTTTCCCCATGAAACAAGTAGATAGTTGTCAGGCAGCAGGTCTTTTTGGATAAGAAACATTTTTACAAGTGGGGGCATCACAGAGATTTCTACTTTCAGCATGTTACTTGGCACTTTAATAAAGCTGAATATAAATTATAATTAGAACTGCAGTGCAAGGAGAAGTGGTTTGAGTTGAGTGCTTCTGGTTTTGCTTGTACTTGATTTTGACTGGCATTCCAGTAATGTATTTAAAAAGTAATTTATTTTTTCATGCCTCACAACCTTTTGTTTCCATCTAAATATTAAGTAAGCTGTCATGCAGCCAATGCATTGAAATATTTTTATTCTTCTACACTTATTTTTGTCTTTATTGGACTCTCATAATGATGGTTTGCCACCCAGGGCAGCATATTTAATTAAAGTTAGTTTTTGTAGTTTTGAGCATAGCTCCTCCCCTTTCTGGTTGGTCACACCCCTTCCCCTTGACCCCACCCATTCAGCATTCAGCTGTCTCCTGCAGCCCCCCCTTTGATTTGAAGTCACCAGCCGCCACTGTATATATATATATATATATATATATATATATATATATATATATAGGTTTACCTTTACAAACGCGAAACACAGTTGTGCGATTGCTCAAGAGCGAATCGTAATGACGAAAAGCACAACAGCGACACTTAGCAATGTTCGAAAATCAGCAAATCGAAAAGCTGATTCACTGATTTTCAAATATTAATGTCAAAAAAATTTGATGGTGTATACAACTGAGTGCCCAAAGAGTAGCAGGGAAGCCTGAGAGGGTTTCAGTGAGTTCAGAAAAGTCATACTTAGGAGAAAAAGTGATTAGGGGAAAAATTTGATTTTAGGCTATTGCATCTATACAAGGCACAGCTAACTCCTGTTGCATGGTGCACAGCTCTGCCAAACTGCGTGCAAATCCACTCAAATGTGGTGCTTAAATAGAAGTGAATTTAAACAGTTCTAAAACAATCTACCAAAAGAAAAGCCCCCGTCACAGAGTCTTTATTCCAGCAATCTCCAACTCAGATCGGTCCTGAGTGGCACAAGTCTGCCACAATGGTGAAGGGGCTCCTCGTAATGTAGGATGGCTGGTTTTAGTGCTCAAGTAATATCAATCAGTCTACATTCAACAAGTCTGAATTTAGCCTATGCTGTTTAAGGCAGATGAAGCACAAATATACAACTGCAGAATAAATCAGCCACAGCAGCAAAAAACAGTATAAAATAAAGTAACAGTTCAATGAAATACAGTGCACAAGTGCAAAAAAAAAAAAAAAACAGTCTTAAATTCTACTTATTTGTTTAAGATTTCAGTGGATGCCTTGGATTCTCCTAGAAACACTTCAGATCTCTTGCTAAGAATGTCAAACTCTGAGCAGCTCCACCAAACTGAGTGCAAAACCAGACAAAAGCGGTGCCATGGCCTTGGACAATTTGTAGATTCCAAAGTGGATGATAAAAGCTCAGCTTCAGGTTTTCCGAGGTTTGGGTGCACGGAACAGATGTGCATCAGACAGCAAAGATTAATTGTACAGAGGCAGATAAGAACTAATTTACTTAAGACCTTCTCAGATTTGTCATGTATTCCTCATTTACATCTCATTATTACTTCATTTATTTATATATTTTATTTTATTTATGATTTGATAATAGGTATGTGGGCTGGTCTGTTAACTCTTTTCTGCCATGATGCAGGCACAAATTGTACAGTCAGTTTACAGTAATTGGTATTGTATCATTAATGATAATGGTTTAAGTAGCATGCAGATGTGCAGTCTAAAACATAACAAAGATATTCACATTAGTATAATGTTGATATATACTATGATGATGTGAGGTATTGCCAGCTATGCCAAGAGAAGTAGAGCAGTGGATGTTTAACATATGCCAGCACAGCTAGCTGGAATTTCGTAAAGAATTATATGTCACTTGTATATCAAACTGATTTGTACAGATGTTTGTGTTAAAAATGTATCAACAGTGTGTCCTGATGGACAGAAAAAGAAATATATATGTATAGCATACTACACTGTATTGTAACTGATTAAATGTATATATAACAGAGTATACTGGAACAGAAGAGGTTAAGCTCAGCTCCAGCTAACTTTGAGAAATAGTAAGAAATTAACTTATTTAATTTATGCCATAAAGATGTTATCTCACAGTTTTGAATGAAGCTAAGAGACACACTTTAAGAAGTATGGCTTATTAGCTCCTGTAGGAAGAGTGGAAGTGTTTTATGGATTTATAGCTTCCAGATGCTGCAATAAACTTTAGCAAAACTTGAGATATGTATTATAACACACACTAAATCCTGTCAGTTACTAGTCATGGGGGTAGTTTGGGAAACATAAGTCAGATGACCAGATGCATGTGATGTCATTCTGTAATCTAGGACAAAAATTATATTTTAATACTAGATGAGACTGAAGTCTCAAAGCAGTAACCTGACAAGGAAGGACCCCTCACGTACTTCATCTAGCCTTGCCCTGGTAAGTAACCATGGAATAATAATTCTTTAGATCAGTCAGGAAAATATAGTGAGATTAGTTAAGTATTCTTTTTCTGTAACTGTGTGAACCTGTCCACCTTTCTTATTTTAATATTTCCTGTAGCTGAAACTCTAGTGCTTATTGTAAATAGATATTTAGTAGTTTCATGTTCTTTTATTATTTATTATTTATTATTAAATATATTTAAACTGTTCATTGTGGCTGGTCCTTTAGAGAATATTTTAAACTTTGAGAGGACTTGTATCTATTTGGTGACACTGTGGCCACTCTCGGGAGACTTACTGCATTGGCCAAACACTATAATTTGTATTAACATTAATTTCCCTCTGTATAATTGGGTACCCTTGCAAGAGTCTTAGAGTAGCTGGCTTTGGGGTGTCTGGTGGCAGTGTAACTACATTATAGTCTGGGCAAAAGGGAATATAACTAGTAAATCTATGGCAGCCTGTCCAGGTGTGTGTGTGTGTGTGTGTGTGTGTGTGTGTGTGTGTGTGTGTGTGTGTGTGTGTGTGTGTCAGCTACTTGGCGCAGGGACATAAAACACTGGTTTCACAGAGAGAGTGGTGGAGGACATGGCTTGGACACTCGGCTGAGGACTCAGCCATACAGCTGTGCCAGTGGGGAGACTTACTGGGGATCCGGATGGAGGGGGATCCCAGACCCCAGTTTGAGTGTGTTCCCTGTGTGCACTTAAGGGAAATTGTGCTTGATGCATACAGCTGCATCTGAAAATACTGGGTGTATCCATTTTTGTTCCAAGTGAATGCCCTTTGCTAGCGCCAGTGATGAGAATTCAGGCTCCTTGATTACTGGCCCAGAGTGGGGACAACACATACACAGTAAAGGATGTCTTGCACATTCAGAGTGTACATTAGCCGGTGTCACAAAAACAGTTGCACTTACATTCATTTTGTATCCTCCTTTTTCAGACTGGTTCAAACAGATGCTCTGAATTATGCCTGAGCTGTTCTCAGGTATAGCCGGTGCAAATTATATGCAGTTTGTACTACAGTTATGAATACTGCCCAACGTCTCAACCACAGAGTCAACTTCCATAACATTGTAAACCTACTGAAGGTCCTACACTGTCGTTCATCCTATTTACAGGGGTAGAAGCACACTGTGTCCCCCCCAGGATGCAAGTAGATTCATTCCCCAAACTCCACTTACTTAAATATATCATCACCTGACAGGAGACTGGGCAACGCTGTCATGATAATTGTTACTATATTGCATTTATATCCGATTGCTCTCTCATAGTGTTAGTATAGTGCCACAAAGGAGGGTGCAGGATAGCCTGTCCCTGCTTGAAAAAACTTATTAAAGATATGAATTTACATAGGAGCACATGTAGGACACGTGTTAAAATACATAATTAAATTCTAATCACTTTAGTTTAAATATTATTAAAGTATGTTGGGTATTAGTTACGTGTGAGCTATATGAGTATAAAATACATAATTAAATTCTAATCACTTTAGTTTAAATATTATTAAAGTATGTTGGGTATTAGTTACGTGTGAGCTATATGAGTATAAAATACATAATTAAATTCTAATCACTTTAGTTTAAATATTATTAAAGTATGTTGGGTGTTAGTTACGTGTGAGCTATATGAGTATAAAATACATAATTAAATTCTAATCACTTTAGTTTAAATATTATTAAAGTATGTTGGGTATTAGTTACGTGTGAGCTATATGAGTATAAAATACATAATTAAATTCTAATCACTTTAGTTTAAATATTATTAAAGTATGTTGGGTATTAGTTACGTGTGAGCTATATGAGTATAAAATACATAATTAAATTCTAATCACTTTAGTTTAAATATTATTAAAGTATGTTGGGTATTAGTTACGTGTGAGCTATATGAGTATAAAATACATAATTAAATTCTAATCACTTTAGTTTAAATATTATTAAAGTATGTTGGGTATTAGTTATGTGTGAGCTATATGAGTATAAAATACATAATTAAATTCTAATCACTTTAGTTTAAATATTATTAAAGTATGTTGAGTATTAGTTACGTGTGAGCTATATGAGTATAAAATACATAATTAAATTCTAATCACTTTAGTTTAAATATTATTAAAGTATGTTGGGTATTAGTTACGTGTGAGCTATATGAGTATAAAATACATAATTAAATTCTAATCACTTTAGTTTAAATATTATTAAAGTATGTTGGGTATTAGTTACGTGTGAGCTATATGAGTATAAAATACATAATTAAATTCTAATCACTTTAGTTTAAATATTATTAAAGTATGTTGGGTATTAGTTACGTGTGAGCTATATGAGTATAAAATACATAATTAAATTCTAATCACTTTAGTTTAAATATTATTAAAGTATGTTGGGTATTAGTTACGTGTGAGCTATATGAGTATAAAATACATAATTAAATTCTAATCACTTTAGTTTAAATATTATTAAAGTATGTTGGGTATTAGTTACGTGTGAGCTATATGAGTATAAAATACATAATTAAATTCTAATCACTTTAGTTTAAATATTATTAAAGTATGTTGGGTATTAGTTACGTGAGCTATATGAGTATAAAATACATAATTAAATTCTAATCACTTTAGTTTAAATATTATTAAAGTATGTTGGGTATTAGTTACGTGTGAGCTATATGAGTATAAAATACATAATTAAATTCTAATCACTTTAGTTTAAATATTATTAAAGTATGTTGGGTATTAGTTATGTGTGAGCTATATGAGTATAAAATACATAATTAAATTCTAATCACTTTAGTTTAAATATTATTAAAGTATGTTGAGTATTAGTTACGTGTGAGCTATATGAGTATAAAATACATAATTAAATTCTAATCACTTTTGTTTAAATATTATTAAAGTATGTTGGGTATTAGTTACGTGTGAGCTATATGAGTATAAAATACATAATTAAATTCTAATCACTTTAGTTTAAATATTATTAAAGTATGTTGGGTATTAGTTACGTGTGAGCTATATGAGTATAAAATACATAATTAAATTCTAATCACTTTAGTTTAAATATTATTAAAGTATGTTGGGTATTAGTTACGTGTGAGCTATATGAGTATAAAATACATAATTAAATTCTAATCACTTTAGTTTAAATATTATTAAAGTATGTTGGGTATTAGTTACGTGTGAGCTATATGAGTATAAAATACATAATTAAATTCTAATCACTTTAGTTTAAATATTATTAAAGTATGTTGGGTATTAGTTACGTGTGAGCTATATGAGTATAAAATACATAATTAAATTCTAATCACTTTAGTTTAAATATTATTAAAGTATGTTGGGTATTAGTTATGTGTGAGCTATATGAGTATAAAATACATAATTAAATTCTAATCACTTTAGTTTAAATATTATTAAAGTATGTTGGGTATTAGTTACGTGTGAGCTATAAGAGTATAAAATACATAATTAAATTCTAATCACTTTAGTTTAAATATTATTAAAGTATGTTGGGTATTAGTTACGTGTGAGCTATATGAGTATATAAGAGAGGAATAGGACTAGGTAGGTACTAATAAACGAGAAAAAAGAGAAGAACTCTATGAATGGGCCGTAAGGAAGAGTCGTGTGCAGCTTCAAAGGAAGAAGATGTGATTATAGCGATTAAGGCTTTACTTTAGAGATCTATGGATGGCAGAAAATACAGGGTTTGCAGAAGAAGGGGAACTTCAGTGGAGAATATGTAGATTGCAGAAAGTAACTGATTGGCTTGTAAAATTAGAAATGATGGTGATAGACATAAGCACAGAGGACAAGATAATGTAGGAGGTAATATGGGGTAGAAATGTTACAAAGGATAGAATATTATAGGCAGAGGAAGTTAGAGAAGTACATGACAGAGCAACAGTAAAAAGACAGTGAAGAAAAGAAGAAAAGAAGAAAAGCTACAAATTATGTGCAAAAACAATGAAGAAGATGAGAAAGAATAGAGATGACAAGAAGGAAGTCAACATGGAGGGATAGGGCAAATGGTAGAGGTGAATAACAAATGGGCAGGCAGAGCTAGCCCTGTAGAAGATAAGAGGGTAGAGAGAGCAGAATGGAAGTGAGTAAAAAAAAAAGCAACTCAAGCAATGGGGAAGGAGTGAAAATCTAATATGGAACATGTGAGGATGACGACAATTAGAGTAGGTAGTCATGGGCAATTAGACCCAGCGTAGGTCCAGGAGGCAAGTCAATACACAGGAGCATCAGTGATGATGGATTCAGTCAGTAGTGGCATGAGATGGAGGTTGGGTAGGAGTAGGATGAGTCGACAACAAAAGAAGAAAGAGACAGTAAAGTGTTGCCCACTATGGAGGCAGCACAAATAAATGGGGAGGGGCAAGTTTCCAAAGCAGGAGAGAAAGAGAGATATGTTGCTGTTACAGCCCTAGGCAGAAGACAGAAATAGACACAGAACACAGGAAAGAAACAAAAAAGTTGACTCCTAGTATAATTGAGTAGTATTACTATGTGTTGTGAAGACCCTGCAAATAATGATGGAGGAACTACAGGCGGTGATCCAAGGTGGAAGGGTAGAGTTTTATGGTATCACAGAAACGTGAACCAGTGACAAGATGGATGGGACATGAAAGTACCAAGTTCTAGCTTATTTAGGAATCACAGTGAGGCTTAACCCACATGTGATCAGGGATCTGTTGATTAGGTTGCAACTGTCTACACTCAAGTGGACGAAATCACATTATCAAAGATAGCTAGCTTTTAACACAGCCTGCAATTGCTTCAACAAATCTGTTATGCAGTTGAACATGGATTTTTCCTTCACATAAAATTTTGTAGCTGTATATAAAATCAAAGGATGTGGCTGGTTTGTCCTCCTGCAGAAATGCAGATGCATTGTAGAAATGCTTTCTTGGTAAATTGTGATTGAGCATGTTTCAAAAATGATCATACATTAATTGTTTATAAGCATGGCGACCAAGATCATTCAAATGGAGTGTAAGCAATGAGGTGCATCAAATATGTGGTCAGTCCAAGAAGGGGATGAGGGAACAGTGAGGATTAAAACCTTGGATATGTGTTCTTGGCGTATGTAGGCCCCTGGGCCAATAGCCTAGTATCTACCTATGAACCTATATGCCAAGCAAAGTTCCTCATTAGCACTCTTCAAGAAAAATCTTGATGAATGGATGGGAAATAGGAAATACACCCCAGGGATCACTTCTGTGGCTCTTCTCAATAATGGCACAGGAAAATAACTTTCTTGGGTGGCAAAAGCCAGGGAACCTTGTTGCCTAGGCTTACTTAGGCCCTTGGGCCGTTAGCCTAGTACCTACCTATGAGCCTATGTAGAGGATGGGGGAGAATTCAGGTAATTAGGGTCACAGTTTCAGTAACAAGCTTTTTAAAAACTTTGAAATTACTTTGTATTGTCTTCATGTCAAACATTTGTGTATTCGAGGAGGCCTTGGAGTGATAATTTTGTCATACTTGTTATTACAGTTAATGGATGCTTTAAGGTTTATTATCTTTGTAAGCACAGTTGATATTATCATATTTATCTGTAGCTCCCACTGTATTTCTTTGTAGAAGTAATAGACTTTAGTTTTTCATTTCACCACAAGGTGGCGCTCTTTTCGGGAATATAAAAGACAATTTTGAAAGTGAAAGAGGAGACTGAGCTACTAGCTGAAGGAGGGAAGATGGAGACTGAGAGATGCAGGGAAAAGGGCCTAGCAGCATGACTGGATTTTTCTTCTCTGGTGCTTTGGGACAGGGAAGTGAAGTGCAGTTTGTGTCTGTTTTTTGCTGAAATCCTGGATGATGGTATTTTGTGGAATCCGGAGAGAAGGCTGAAACCAGTAGTTCCACACCTGCATATGATTCAGCAAGTAAGGAGTTTCTTTGGGCCATGTACAGAGAAGCCATAGATGATTAGCAGAGTTCTGGCAGGTGATTTTTCTACTTTTCTCATCGGAGGAACCACGGCACCTGGTTACTAGGATATTCTGGATGGAGTGGTGAGAGGGTCTGGCAGTTTTTCTTACATTCTTATAAGATTGTGGTTCCCGTCCCCCCAAAAATGCTTTTTGGATTATAAATAACTGTGATCCTTATGAGCTCCAACTTGTGCCCATTGTGCCAGCAGCAAGACTGTAAGAAGTCACTGGACAGTGAACAGGTTATAATAGAGTGTTTCATAGTGGTCTGTTTAGTATTGATCAAGGGGGTTGAGGGTATTAGTTGCTGCTCAATGACATTGCTTTTTCTCATACCTGTATTGTTGTATTATAATTCTTTTATTGCTCAATGACATTGCATTTTCTCATACCTGTATTGCTGTATTATAATTCTTTTATTGCTCAATGACATTGCATTTTCTCATATCTGTATTGTTGTATTATAACTTAATGCTTAATGACATTGTATTTTACTCATACCTGTATTGTTGTATTATAACTCTTTTATTGCTCAATGACATTGAATTTTCTCATATCTGTATTGTTGTATTATGACTCTTTTATTGCTTAATGACATTGCATTTTTCCTCATACCTGTATTGTTGTATTGTAACTCTTTTATTGCTCAATGACATTGCATTTTCTCATGTGCATGTTTGGATGTCAAGACCTTTTTCTGTTAAGTTCTGGGGAAGAGGGTGAATGTATGGTTTCATTGCATGCATATCTCATCTTGCATTATTGCTAACTGGTGCACTGTTGAAATAATTTGTTTGGGGTTGTGCTATTGCCCTTTTAACTAGATGTGTCACTTAGAATAAAATCTGTCCATTTTGCCACCTTGGTGTGTTGTGCCTATAGGAGTGTCACCAGAGTCAGGTAGAAAGGAACCCATATCTACTTCAGCTACACCTGTGAGTGTGCTACATTTGGGGGCTCGTCTGGGATTGCCTGTACTGCCTTGGACTTCACCCTATTCCCCTGTACATGTGGAAAGCAAATCCAGCAGAAACATGAACCCAGAAGCTGCAGTTTCACTGCCCTTAAATACTATAGGGCCTGAAGTTTTGAATGCTTTGGGAAGTATTGTAGAAAAATGCTTAAAGCCTACACAGCCATTCACTGGGTTTGGCTACTGCAAATTGCATTTCTTTTCTGGGAAACAACCTACACCTTCGGGTGAGGAAGATTTTGAATCCTGGATGGATCAGGCTTCGCAAGCTCTAGAGGAGTGGGATATCCCAGAATCTCAGAAGAAGCAGCGGATAGCTGAAAGTCTAAAGGGATTAGCTGCAGATACCATATGCAACCTAAGGATGGGTAAGCAAGATTGCACGGCCAGGGACTATTTAGAAGTACTGCAGGATGTGTTTGGAAGGACCGAGAGGGCTGCTGACCTACTGTATCAGTTTGAACATACATACCAAGAAGTTAGTGAGAAACTATCTGATTACATTAAGCAATTAGATAAAATGCTCCACCAGATCATCCTAAAGAAGGGGGTGGATCTGAAAGTAGCTGACCAAGTACGGATCAGACAAATTTTACAGGGAGCTCAAGCTATGTAGCCCATTGTGTGGAAAATGAGGATGAGAAATAAGGAAGAGACTAACATTCTCAGTTGGTTAAAGAGGTGAGGGAAGAGGAAGCCCTGTTGGATGCAAAATCTCTGTGTTCAACAGCAACTAAAACAGTGAGTGAACACCAGCAGAAGCCTATAGCCGTGCTCACTACTCAAACAGGAGTCATGGCCCAGAGTGTCCACAATGTGGAGGTGTCACAGTTGCAGATGCAGGTGTCTTCCCTGACTGACGCCATAGCTCAAGTCACCAAGACAGTTGCATAATTGCAGAAAGCCATGGTAACTTTAGCTGAAGGGAGAAATACATCAGCTAGAACCTCCATGAAAGGACTCAGGTAAGAACTGAATCAGTCAATGTTCAGAGTCCCTACTTGATTTTGTTTTCACTGTCGGGATGCAGGGCATATAAAGCGAAAGTATCCTAATGCAGAGAACTTGAAAAAGTGAATGAACTATTATTGGCTAGTGCAACGCGGGGAAACTACAAAGGGCCTCAGTGAAGGAGCCAGCTGAGTGGCCAGTTACAAAGAGCTCCATAAAATCCAACATCCAGAGACAGCATCCTTGATCTCATTTCCACACAAACCCTTGTAATAGGGGAGAGAGACTACCTACTATGCACACTTCTAGCTCATCTGAGGTGAACAACCAAATTGGAAAGCCATCTCAGCAAAAATCTCAGCATCTGAGATCACAAAGCCTTACTAAGCAAGAGTCTTATCCGTTAAAATGGTGAAGTCAGCTGGTGGTACCTCAACCACATGCTGACTGCCATACAGCTGAACAGCACCAGAAACAGAAACTACCCGATGGCCTACTGGGACCGTCCCCTGTTGTGTCAGTAAAAATCAAAGGCGTGTATAGTAAAGCACTGCTGGATACTGGTGCACAAATCACCATTCTGTACAAAGACTTCTACCAAAAATACTTAAAGCATTTACCACTTGAAAAGTTAGATTTGGAGATCTGGGGACTAAGTGACACGAAGTTCCCTTATGATGGTTATGTCTCACTCAAGTTAGAATTTTCCACTTCAGTTGTTGGGTCAACAGAAGCTTTTGAAACGCTCGCTGTTGTGTGCCCCAGGCAAAAAGGAAAGGATTCAGCATCTATTTTAGTGGAGACAAATACTGACCTCATCAGAAGAATGCTAATGCCTCAGCTGACTCAAGAACACCCAACACTACATCCTCTCCTGAGATCATTTTTCTGTGCCCTTCAAAGGGAGAAGGATAGTAAGAAAGATGAAATTGGTTATGTATGGATTCTGTCTGGGAAAGAGCATATAATTCATCATAGTAAAGTCACCTGTTTGAAAGCCAAAGTGAGGATGTGTGGACAAACAGTTTCCTGTTATCTCATGATGGAAACGGATCCAGAAAGTGACTTGCCACTGGGGCTGGAACTAGTCCCAGAAGTTTGGCCTGCTGACAAGTTAAAGCATCCTTATGACACTTTGCCTGTGGGGTTAAAGAATAGAGGAAGTACTCCCATTGTCCTGCATTCACAAGTGCATTTGGGAAATGTTTATGCTGCCACTCTCCTACCTGCTTCTGTGTTGACAAGGAATGACAGCAGGGCCAATGAGCTGAAGCTGGAAGATATTGATATAGGAGGTGGCCTCTTGCCCCCTGAGTGGCTAACCAGAGTTAAAGAGCTACTAATGAAAAAGAAAAATTGTTTTTCTACTAGTGAACTAGATGTGGGCTGTGCAAAAAGTGCAGAACACCGAATAAGAGTAAAAGAGGACCAGCCTTTCAGGGAATGTTCCAGAAGAATAGCTCCAGGAGACCTGGAGGACTTAAGAAAACATTTGGAAGAACTAAAAGCCACAGGGATAATTCAAGAGTCAAGAAGTCCATATGCCTCTCCCATTGTCATTGTCAGGAAAAAAAAAGGGTCAATTCGCATGTGTGTTGACTATCGTACTCTGAATCAGCGAACCATTCCAGACCAGTACACAACTCCCCAGATTGAAGATGCTCTAAATTGCCTGGTGGGCAGTAAGTGGTTCAGTGTGCTAAACTTAAGGAGTGGATATTATCAAATCCATATGCACCCAGAAGATAAAGAGAAGACCGCCTTCATCACCCCTCTGGGATTTTTTGAGTTTGATCACCTACCTCAAGGTTTATCAAATGCACCACCAACTTTCTAGAGAATCATGGAAAGAACAGTTGGAGACATGCATCTCCTGGAAGTCTTAGTCTACCTGTATGACATTATTGTCTTTGGGAGGACCCTAGGGGAGCATGAAGAAAGACTGATAAAGGTATTGGACAGGATTGAGAAGGAAGGCCTGAAGTTGTCATTGGATAAATGCAAGTTCTTCCAACCTTCAGTGACCTATTTGGGACATGTAGTATCTGCAAATGGAAAATCCACAGATCCCAGCAAAGCTGAAGTGGTGACATCTTGGCCCAGACCCAAAACTATCACGTAGCTGTGATCTTTCATGGGGTTCTGCAGTTACTACAGAAGGTTTGTGCAAGGATTTTCAAAGATAGCAAGACCCTTCAACCAACTGCTCTGAAATGATGAAAAAGCAGATGAAACAGATGAAGATATCCTTGTAAAAAATCTAAGGGCCTGAGGGGTTCTAAAGAACTCATCGAGAGTCGTTGGGCTCCTGAGTGTGAAGAGTCATTTGAACAGCTTAAGTATTACCTCAAACATGCCCCTTTGTTGGCATATGCTGACTCAACAAAGCCATGCACTTTACATGTGGATGCTAGCAGGGATGGCATAGGAGGAGTCCTTTACCAGGACTATGACAAGAAGCTGAGATCTGTGGCTTTTATCAGTCAGAGTTTATCCTCCACAGAAAAAAACTATCCTGTGCACAAGTTGGAATTCCTTGCCTTAAAGTGGGCGGTAGTGGGCAAGCTGCATGACTATCTCTATGGGGCTGAATTTGAAGTGCAGGAAAGAAATATAATCAAACAAAATTAAAAAGAAACGGATCATCTGTCTACTACATAAAACTGTGACTCGCAGATGGAAAATAGACACAAACGTCAGTATGATATAATTGTTTTCACAAACTAGAAACATTCCCCTTTCCTGTATTGTAGCATTCTTCTAATGCTTACAATATATTGCACAGTAATAAATTATACTACATTTATTATAATAAAATGTTATACCACTTTAAATTTTCAGTCATGAGAAATGGAGAACTATTATCCCAGTATTAAGAATCCAATAAGGGGTATTTCAAAGTGTTTCTTTATCAACATTGCTGCTTTGTCTTGATCTCAGCCCTTTAACTTGTTTCCTTAACAAGCAGGGTATGGACACACCTGGACAAGCAGGGTATGGATAACGCTTGAATTCAAGAAAGCAATCCTGCCAGATGGCACCTCCCATCATTTTTGTGGAGGAACTAAAAACTGTGTAACTCATCTGATGAACATGTGAAGGTAGACCTACAAATGGTCAAAAATATAGGAAGCTGCATACTAGAAGACATGAAACTATAACATATCTATGTATGGGCGTAGAAAGTTAAGCCCTATTAAACAATTTGTTTTGGAGAAGAACCAGACATTTAGATCATCATTTATAGCAAAGGATTACAATATGCAAAGATTAAGAGAAGAGTCAGTAAAACGTGTGTTGTAGTTTAGTGAGCCAAGACTGAGCAGATAAAATAGCTGCAAAGTTACAGTACATCATAAAAGAAACTATACACTTTTTATTTTGTGGAAGTACTGGAATTAAGACCATGAAAAAGCATTCAAAAGCATGAGAAGGGAATGTCTTAGGAATTCTGCACTACGAGGTGCAGGATATTGTCTGATTACCTGTAATATAACCAGATCATAAGGTAATGTATGTATATGTGTGTGTGTGTGTGTGTGTGTGTGTGTGTGTGTGTGTGTGCATATATATATATATATATATATATATATATATATATATATATATATATATATATATATATATATATATATGGTTTCACTTCATATTAGCGAAATGCTGAATCGACAATATAAAGCCAAAACCATCAAAACGCCAACACTTCACAATCACGAGCACACAACATCGAGCACACACCATATAGCACACAACACACAAACCATAACACCCACACCACATAACAATAAAATACAACACAACACCACACAGACACACACCTACAGTACACAAATGCAGGGTGGCAAAGCCCCCTGCACCCCCCACCCCCTACTTATATATACTAACTCCGAGATCGCACAAACAGTAAAAAGAAAAAAATTCACACACAGCCAACACACACACTAATGCCTCCACCTCCCTACCCTTACTCACTCGTACAAGTCACAAAAACACTCACGCACACTCACTCACCTTAAACTGCAGACATCATCCATACGATAACGTAAATGCATAACCGCAAATTTGACATAGTCCTATTCGCGATTATGCTCTTTCATTATTTTGAGGTTTTGCTTCATGGATGAATTGCTGAAATTCGATATTTCAGCAATTTGCGTTTATCAAGTGAAACCATATATATATATATATATATATATTTTTTTTTTTTTTTTTACACACACACACACACACACACACACACACACTGCAATGAAAAAGTATTTTCCCCTTCCTAATTTCTTATTTCTTTGCATGTTTGTCACACTTAAATGTTTTGGATCATGATACAAATTTAAATATTAGACAAAGATAACCAAATAAACACAAAATGCAGTTTTTAAGTGATGATTGTATTTATTAAGGAAAAAAAATATCCAAACCTACATCGTCCTATGTGAAAAAAGTAATTACCACCCTTGTTAAATCATGAAGCAACTATGGTTAATCACATTATTGGGAAAGCTGAGTTCAATTTCACTAGCCACACCCAGGCCTGATTAATGGCAGATCTGTTGAATCAAGATATCACTTAAACAGAACCTGTCAGACAAAGTGAAGTAGGCCAAAAGATCCCAAAAAGGAAGACATCATGCCACGATCTAAAGAAATTCTGAAACAGATAAGAAACAAAGTAACTGACATCTGGTTACAAAGCCATTTCTAAAGCTTTGGGACTCCAACGAACCACTGTGATAGCCATTATCCACAAATGGAGAAAACATGTAACAGTGGTGAACCTTCACAGGAATGGCAGGCCTATGACAATTACCGCATGAGCCCAGTGACGACTCATCCAAGAGGTCACGAAAGAACCCAGAACAACATATAGAGAACTGCAGGCCTCACTTGCCTCAGTTAAGGTCACTGTTCATGACTCAACCATAGGAAAGAGACTGGGCAAAAACGGCATTTATGACAGAGTTCCAAGGCAAAAACCACTGCTGACCAAAAAGAACATAAAGGCTCATCTCACATTTTCCAAAAACATCTTGATGATCCCCAAGCCTTTTGGGAAAATATTCTGTGGGCTGATGAAACAAAAGTTGAACTTTTTGGGAGATGCGTGTCCAGTTTCATCTGGTGTAAAAGTAACACAGCATTTCAGAAAAAGAACATCATGCCAACAGTCAAACATGGTGGTGGTAGTGTGATGGTCTGTGGCTGCTTTGCTGCTTCTGGACCTGGACGACCTGCTGCGATTGATGGAACCATGAATGCTGCTCTCTGCCAAAAGTCCTGAAGGAGAATGACCGGCCATCAGTTCATGACCTCTAGCTGAAGCACACTTGGGTTCTGCAGCAGGACAATCATCCAAAACACACCAGCAAGTCCACCTCTGAATGGCTGAAAAAGAACAAAATGAAGGCTTGGAAACCCTACAATATGGCTGAATTAAAACAATTCTGCAAAGAAGAGTGGGTCAAAATTCCTCAACAGCGATGTGAAAGACCCATTCCCAGTTATCGCAAACGCTTGATTGCAGCGGTTGCTGCTAAGGGTGGCACAACCAGTTATTAGGTTTAATTTTTCACATAGGGCCATGTGGGTTTGGACATTTTTTTCCTTAATAAATAAAAGCATCACTTAAAAACTGCATTGGGTGTTTACTTGGGTTATCTTTTGTCTAAAATTTATATTTGTTTGATGATCTGAAACATTTAAGTGTGACAAACATGCAAAAAATTAGGAAAGGGGCAAATACTTTTCCATTGCACTATATATATATATATATATATATATATATATATATATATATATATAGGTTGACCTTCACAAACGAGAAACACAGTCGTGCAATTGCTCATATGAGCGAATCGTAATGACGAAAACCACAACAGCGACATTTAGCAATGTTCAAAAATCAGCAAATCGAAAAGACGATTCGCTGATTTTCAAACATTAATGTTGAAACAAAAATTTGATAGTGTATACAACCGAGTTGCCCAAAGAGTAGCAGGGAAGCCTAAGAGGGTTTCAATAAGTGGCAGTTAGGGGAAAAAATGTGATTCTAGATGATTGCATCTATACAAGGCACAGCTAGCTCCCGTTGCGTGGTGCACAGGTCTGCCAAATTGAGTGCAAATCCGCTCAAATGCGGTGCTTAAATAAAAGTGAATTTAAACAGTTCTAACACAATCTACCAAAAGAAAAGCCCCCTCACAGAGTCTTTATTCCAGCAATCTCCAACTCAGATTGGTACTGAGCTGCACAAGTCTGCCACAATGGTGCAGGGGCTCCTCATAATGTAGTATGGCTGGTTTAAGTGCTCAAGTAATATCAATCAGTCTACATTCAACAAGTCTGAATCTAGCCTATGCTATTTAAGGCAGATGAAGCACAAATATACAAGTGCAGAATAAATCAGCCATAGTAGCAAAGAACAGTATAAAATAAAGTAACAGATCAGTGAAATACAGTGCACAAGTGCAAAAGAAACAGTTTTAAATTCTACTTATATGTTTAAGATTTCAGTGGATGCCTTGGATTCTCTTAGAAGCACTTCAGATCTCTTGCTTGTCAAACTCTGAGCAGATCCACCAAACCGAGTGCAAAACCACACAAAAGCGTTGCCAAGGCCTTGGACAATTTGTAGATTCTAAAGTGGATGATAAAGGCTCAGCTTCAGGTTTTCTGAGGTTTGGGTGCACGGAACAGATGTGCATCAAACAGCAAAGATGAATTGTACAGAGGCAGATAAGAAGAACTAATTTACTTAAGACCTTCTTGGATTTGTCATGTATTCCTCATTTACATCTCATTATTATTTCATTTATTTATATATTTTATTTTATTTATGATTTGATAATAGGTATGTGGGCTGGTCTGTTAACTCTTTTCTGCCTGACCCAGGCACAAATTGTTACAGTAAGTTTACTGTAATTGGTAATGTATTATTAATGATAATGGTTTAAGTAGCATGCAGATGTGCAGTCTGAAACACAAAAAATATATTTACATTAGTATAATTTTGATATATACTATGATGATGTGAGGTATTGCCAGCTATGCCAAGAGAAGTAGGGCAGTGGATGTTTAACATATGCCAGTACAGCTAACTGGAATTTTGTAAAGAATTATATGTCACTTGTATATCAAACTGATTTGTACAGATGCCTGTGTTAAAAATGTATCAACAGTGTGTCCTGATGGATAGAAAAAGAAATATATCTGTATATCAGACTACACTGTATTGTAACTGATTAAATGTTTACATAACAGTGAATACTGGAACAGAAGAGGTTAAGCTCAGCTCCAGCTAACTATGAGAAATAGTAAGAAATAAAATTATTTAATTTATGCCATAAGGATGTTATCTCACAGTTTTGAATGAAGCCAGAGACACACTTTAAGAAGTATGGCTTATTAGCTCCTGTAGGAAGAGTGGACGTGTTTTATGGTTTTATAGCTTCCAGATGCTGCAATAAACTTTAGCAAAACTTGAGATATGTATTATAACATGCTCTAAATCCTGGCAGTTTCTAGTCATGGGGGTAGTTTGGGAAACAGAAGTCAGATGACCAGATGCATGTGATGTCATTCTGTAATCTAGGACAAAAATTATATTTTAATACTAGATGAGACTGAAGTCTGAAAGCAGTAACCTGACAAGGAAGGACCCCTCACCTACTTTATCTTGCCTTGCTCTGGTAAGTAACCATGGAATAATAATTCTTTAGATCAGTCAGGAAAATATAGTGAGATTAGTTAAATATTCTTTTTCTGTAACTGTGTGAACCTGTCCACCTTTGTTATTTTAATATTTCCTGCGGCTGAAACTCTAGTTGTTTGTCTTTTCATTTTTTCTTGGTTAGAGGTCGCCACAGTGGAACTCCGGTCTGCTAATGATTTGCAGTAGATTTTTATGGTGCTGAGTTGCCAGCCCGATGCCCAACCTTCAATGAAGGCACGCCCATTCACACATGTATTTCAAATGCCACTTGACCGCAGGGAGGACATGCAGCCTCTACATAGAAGGCACTCCAGCCAAGAATTGAACAGGAGAACCTCTTGCTGTGAGGCAACAATGCTATCGCTGCAGCACCGCGGCTTCATGACTATCTCTATGGGGCTGAATTTGAAGTGCAGACTGACAACAATCCTCTGACATACATCCAGACCACTGCAAAGTTAGATGCTACTGGCCACAGATGGATGGCAGCTCTATGCAACTATAATTTCAGTTTGAAATCTCGCCCAGGACTCAGAAATGGAGATGCTGATGGTCTGTCCAGAAGACCTCAGGGAGACTTACACCCCGAGGATGAATGGGTGGAAATTCCAATGCCAGGGGTGAGAGCTGTGTGTCAGATTGCAGCCTGCTACCAACACACGGAATGTTGGGCCCAGAAGTTGGGTCTGTCTGCAGCAAGCATACCCCAAGCTTACTGTAATCTGGTCACTTTACAGGCTTCATCATTAACAGTTTGAGTAACAGTGACCTCAGGAGAGATCAAAGAGAAGACCCCTTAGGTCAGCTGGTGGTGGCTGCTTTAGAGAAGAAACAAGTTAATATGCTTCGCACGGATATTCATCCTCTGGCAAGACTTTTTGCCAAAGAATGGGACAGACTCCAGATACAGAATGGACTAGTGTATAGGAGATCTCCAAGTGCACTCGGCAGTGAAAAATGGCAATTGTTGCTTCCTCAGAAGTATAGAGAAGTAGTACTCTGGTCATTGCATGATGAACATGGTCATCTTGGTTATGACAGAACTATGAATCTGGTACGAGACAGGTTCTACTGGCTATGCATGAAGCAAGATGTTGAGGATTCCTCAACACTTCCTCTCTCCCTTTACTAGACTTACTTTGGACACCACCTATCTCCTCCCCTCTCTTTTCTATGGCTCTCCTCTACTTACTAATTTATCTTCCACCCTCACTTCCAAACTGGAAGCATGCTATAATAAAATCTCCAGATTTGCTACCAAGGCAAAATCCTTCTCTCATCACTGCACATCCCTACAAACTTTAACTTGACTTGAACTCCCCAATCAACTTGACTTCCTCCAAATTGTCACAGCCCACAAATTATTATTCCAACCTACTAGCTGCCCCACACTATCTAATATTCTACAACCATATACCCCCCCCTCAGACACTTAGATCTACTCACCAAAACCTTATTACCGTCCACAAACCCAAGTGCCCAGCTGGTCAGCTTCTACTCTCCTTTTCCCTAGCTAAAAAATGGAATGCCCTGCCCTCTACACTGAGAACCTGTGACAACCTAAACACCTTCAAAACACAACTTCATTCTTACCTGTTTCTTCACAGAAAATGTAACTGCGCTCTTCATCCCACACCTCCCAAGCTCCCCTCCTCCTTCTTTCCTGGGTAATCTTCATACCTTTCAAACTTCTCTCAAAGATTTAGATTATAAATGTAACTAATATTAACATCCAGCCATTATGCTCTATGCCTCCCATCCTCCTGGACAATTCATTAATATCTTTGTTGCTTTAGTGAATGATACCTGTTAGATTACAATTCTGCCTGTTGTTTTTGTAATACTACCAATTGATTGTAATGCAAATATTTTCTTTGTAATTCATTATGTTATGTAACTTTGTATTGTGAAGCTTTTCTCCCCAGGCCTCCACTGAAAATGGGCTCTCAAGCCCAGTGGACCTCCCCGGTCACCAAACTAGAATAAATAATTAAATTGCCGTACATGTCTTCGTTGCATTCAGAGAAAGACTCTGCCGAACAGAGCTGCCTCATTGGGTCAAATGGAAAGTAGTGGACCCATGGAACTGGTCTGTATCGATTTTCTGTGCATTGAACAGGATGAAGGTGGGATCAGTAATGTCCTAGTGGTGACAGACCATTATACCAGATATGCTCAAGCATTTCCCATTCGCGATAAGAAAGCAATTACAGTGGCAAAACTACTAGTTGAGAAGTTCTTTGTACACTATGGCCTGCCAAAAAGGATACACTCTGATCAAGGATGTGATTTTCAGAGCAAGCTTGTCCATGAGCTACTCACTCTGTTGGGAGTACAAAAAAGCCGCACCACTCCTTATCATCCTCAAGGGAATCCTCAACCTGAGGGTTTCAACAGAACTTTACTAGACATGTTGGGGACACTATCTGCTGAGAAGAAGAGTCAATGGAGTAGACATGTAGCCACAGTGGTGCATGCTTACAACAGTACTAAAAATGGTGCTACAGGATTCTTGCCTTACTTCCTAATGTTTGGAAGAGAAGCTTGTCTTCCTGTTGATGTCACCTTTGGAGTCACAGCTGATGATACACCAGTGCGATCTCATGGCAGTTATGTGGAGAGACTCAAGAAGAATGTCAGACAGGCTTATGAGCTTGCTGAAAAATCAGCAGGACAAATTCATCAGTTAAACAAGGCTCACTATGACAAAAAAGTAAAGATGCATGACTTGCAGCCAGGGGACAGAGTTCTTTTGAGAAATTTGGGACTACAAGGAAAGCATAAACTGACCGCTGGGGATCTGAGATTTACATAATTTGTTCTCAGCTACCTAATATCCCTGTCTACCAAGTTTGCCCTGAGGGGAAAGAAAGACCCATTAAGACCTGGAGCCGCAACAACTTAATGCCTTTGGCAAAATCAGGGCGGCTCATGAATCCGGAACCCAGAATGGCTCAGCAGAAGCCTAACTCAAGGTGATCCAGAAGGCTAAGGCGGAGAAGAATTATCCCCGCCAGTGTTCAAGAGCCTATGCTTCCTTTTGCTGAAGGAGAGGAAGACAGTGGTGATAACTGGGGTTTCAGTGAGTTTTATTTTGAGGATGTTCAAGACCCCGTGGGCTGTAATCTCAATGTAAATGCATTGGAATTTGTTCCTTGTCATTTTTGAGCAGCCCAGACCTAACAATAGACTAAGTAATGTTTCTGTGCCTCTTACAGAACCTGATACTGATGGAGGCTCTGCTATGCACCTTCAAAAAATTGTACTGAGGACAGTCATGCCATTATGGAAAATGAAAGTAAAGTTATACAAGAGGAGATCTTAGAAGTAGCAAAATTAATAACACAGTCAGTGATTCTCTCTTTGCAAACTCTGTAAGTAGATCCTGGAACTCTCTTCCAGCTGATATTACCTTACTTTCCACCTTAGGTCAATTTAAAACTAGACTCAAACAACATTTGTCACTTAACTGGCTATGTCAATGTATCAAGCCTGGCTAACTCTCTCTAGAATGTGTAAAAATCTGCTAACCAGTTTACTGTGTAATTTAATTTAATCCTGACTTGCGCTCAGAATTAACTGTAACCTGTGGAACTTGTTTAACTTGCTTACTTATGTAATCTCTGTAAATAGTCTGTTTGTAATATGTAATGCTGGTATTATGTAATGCTGTATCTGCTTGCCCTTGGAGCTTTTCTCCCCGGGCCTCCACTGAAAATGGACATGCATCCAGTCGGACTATCCCGGTCAACAAATGTAAAATAAAATAAAAAATAAAAATAAAATAAATAAATATGCCTACTGAAGAGCTGGACATTGAATATGATGTGGGTGACAAACCTTCCGAGCAAAATTCTTTAGCTGTCTCTTCCGAAACAAAACTGCAGAGACTGATTCAGCCCCTACAGAAACTTACATATAACAGTTTGGGACATAGTACACAGGAACCTGTGACCACAGCTCATTGTAGAGTCTGCCCCCATGATCCCTATGCCTTCTACTGCAGTGATGACACCCCTTCCCAAGTTACGCATACGGCAGATTACCCTTGGTGGAATGTACTTTTTGACTGCAAAAATATTGTTCAGTTGATGGTGCATTCGTGCTTGTAAATATTTTGCTGCTAATCTACCTTTGATTTGGGGGGACCCAAGATTTGCCAGTGGGGGGAGAGTGCAGCTCCCACTGTATTTCTTTGTAGAAGTAATAGACTTTAGTTTTTCATTTCACCACAAGGTGGAGCTCTTTCCAGGAATATAAAAGACAATTTTGAAAGTGAAAGAGGAGATTGAGCTACTAGCTGAAGGAGGGAAGATGGAGACTGTGAGCTGCAGGGAAAAGGGCCTTGCAGCATGACTGGATTTTTCTTCTGTGGTGCTTTGGGACAGGGAAGTGAAGTAGCAGTTTGTGTCTGTTTGTTGCTGAAATCCTGGATGATGGTATTTTGTGGAATCAGGAGAGAAGGCTGAAACCAGTAGTTCCACGCCTGCATATGATTCAGCAAGAAAGGAGTTCCTTTGGGTCTAGTACAGAGAAGCCATAGATGATTAGCAGAGTTCTGGCAGGTGATTTTTCTACTTTTCTCATCAGAGGAACCACGGTACCTGATTACTAGGATATTCTGGATGGAGTGGTGAGAGGGTCTGGTCATTTTTTTTTTACATACTTATAAGATTGTGCCCCCCCCACCCCTCTAAATACTTTGTGGATTATAAATAACTGGGATTCTTATGAGCTCCAACTTGGGCCCCATTGTGCCGGCAGTAAGACTGTGAGTAGTCACTGGCCAGTGAACAGGGTATAATAGAGTGTTTCATAGTGGTCTGTTTAGTATTGATCAAGGGGGTTGAGGGTATTAGTTGCTGCTCAATGACATTTCATTTTCTCATACCTGTATTGTTGTATTATAATTCTTTTATTGGTTAATGACATTGCATTTTTCCTGTGTTTGTATTGCTGCATTATAAAGCTTTACTGCTCATTGATGTTGCCTTCTTTGTGCATGTTTGGATGTCAAGACCTTTTTCTGTTAAGTTCTGGGGGAGAGGGTGAATGTATGTTTCATTGCATGAATATCTCATCTTGTATTATTGCTAACTGGTGCACTGTTAAAATAATTTGTTTGGGGTTGTGCTATTGCCCTTTTAACTAGATGTGTCACTTAGAATAAAATCTGTCCATTTTGCCACCTTGGTGTGTTGGGCCTATAGGAGTGTCACCAGAGTCAGGTAGGAAGGAACCCATATCTACTTCAGCTACACCTGTGAGTGCACTACACATCACTACTGCAGTAGCCTTAGCTGCATGGGTTATAGCCCGCCCATGTCCAAGGCTTCAGGGCACCTTCCATGAACCCAAACTGGCAGGCAGTTAAAAGCTCAGCTGACTAACGGACAAGTTTGGGTGTTAATTCTTTCAGAGCTTTAATGCCGATGGATTACACTCCCCTGAGACTTTCAAGGGTCGATGGCTGGCTTTTGCTTTCCTTTGCTGCACAGATACGTTTCCTTTGAGGAAAGACCTTCCATGTTCAGAACCTGTTGATTTGTTATTACTTTCCCCTTCAGGAAATTTATTTTAAAGCTAAGAGTGTTGTGCTTTAATGGACTTTCTCTATACTGTATCATACTTTTTAATGGCGTGCTCATTTTTTCTGTCAGTTTAAAAGTGGTGTAAAATAGCTGAAAACATTTTTGTGTTGAGAAATTGTATTTATTTTACTTTTGTTTGGTTAGTATAGTGTTTTAAAGTGTTGTTTACTGTGATTTTCTGTCAAAAAAAGTAATTTTTGTGGACTTGTGGTGTTTACTGGCAGTTGCTGATTGTCTTCCCTGAGAAAGAAGCACCATGTTTGGCTTGACCATGGAACAGACTACCAGTCCCATGGTCGATCCTTCTTCCAGGCACAAAAAAAAATAAATAAAAAAAAATAAACAAACAGCATTTGCTACCACAGCAGGCTAATTTGCCTTAGCCACAGTTGAGTAACTCTGCTGTGGCCATTTGCTGTACCTCAGACTACTCATCTTTAAGCATGGATCCCTCTGGTGTAGCAGCTACAGCCATTATGTATCAGGTTAACCATGCCCTCTGCAGCTTTTAGGGTCCACTTAGTGAGCAAGGGAGAGCCATTCTTGTTGGTCCTGGGATTGGGAACAAAGAAAGTTTCTCTGTTGAAAAAATGCTGTGCCCATCCTGAGGAAGCAGCTGCTGCCATTAATAACATGACTTCTCCCATTTTTCCTGTCAAAAAGGAACAAAAAAACAAATGTATATCTAGGGTCTGGCTCAGGGTTTAATTCAAGCTATTGACCTTCTTGTAAAGTGGTTTTAGGTAAAAGAAAGAATGATTCCTATTTTACTGAAGAGATTCAAGATGCTGAATCTGAACTGGAAGATACAGGGATGTATACATTTCTTTCCTGGTTCAGACTCAAAGGAGAGTTTAGTTTTTAATTCCGCCTACGAGGGTATCTCTTTCTCTGAAACTATTGTTGGAATGTACCAGTGTTTTCAGTGGTAGAACACTGAGATTTCTCAAGCCCTCAGAAAATATTAAGAGTTGTTACAGAAGAGTTTTCTAGAACTTACACCTGTTCCTCCTGTGCTGTCTGCTTTAGAGGATGTGTGTTTTACTTCCTGCAGTTTTTCAGATAGTCAGCCAGATGCCTCTAAAAAGGCAGATAGGATGTATAAAGTTCCTCAGTCTTTTACATTTTTATACACTATTCCCAAACCTGACCTAGCAGCTATAGCTATCATTGATCCCACTGCTGTTAAGCACTTAGTTTGAATCTTCATCTTTCTGATAAGGCTGGGAAACAATTTGTGAAGTAATGTTTTATCTTCATTTTCTTCTTGTAAGGAAATATCTGCTTTACATAACTTATGTTTTTTCTATTGCACAGGTCATCACTCATTGTTTACAGTGTGTCTTTGGTTCTGATACCACTTCCAGGGCTATGGCCACTGGTATTGTTTTGAGGAGCTTTGCGTATCTGCATTCCCAAAATCTGCAGATGATGTTAATAATGAGATTTTAAATTCTCCCTTGAATAGAGATTTAGTGCCTGGCCCTTCTGCTGCAAAGGTAATAGAAAGTGTGATGGAAGGGGCAAGCTAAGATTTGTCAGCTCTCCTTTTCCAAAATTTCAAGGGATTTTCTATCTCCTCATCCAGTTTTGGCAAAAAGCTGAATAACCAGTCTCTACAAAGTACAGGTGAACTATTTCATAAGAAGAAATGTCAAGGAAGTTCCAAAAATAAGTCTCTAACCTCACAAAACCAAGGGCAAAACATCAAGACCGAATGACTATTCAACAGACCTTGTGAGCTCCTCCCACCCTGACCTCCCCTTTTCTTCCGGAAAGTCGAACTCTCCATTTTTCTCTTTCATAACAGATAGTTTCAGACAAATGGGTTCTGAAAATTATTTACTAAGGTTATCGCTGGCAATGAGAGGAAACTTATCCTTTCCATAAAGTTATTCCTCATCATCTAGATCAGACTCTTTTGTTTTCACCAGTTCGTCATCACAGGATGTCTCAAGGAGTGATAGAATCAATTCCTCCTTCCCAGGTGGGGAAGTTTTTTTTTATTCAAGGATGCTCCTTGTGCCAAAGAAAGAAAATTCTTGGAGAGCAGTTCTGGATCTTACTTTCCTACACTTGTCTGTGATAATGCCCAAATTTAAAATTATGTTACTTCACAGCCTATCTTTTCTTCCTATTTCAAGTTTCCTAACAACACTAGACTTAAATGATGTTTATTATCCCATTTGTATTCATCCAGACTTCAGACATGTCTTAAGGTTTCATGTGTCTGGCTCACACTGTCAGTTCTCTGCCTTACCCTTTGGAATATCCACTGCACCAAGAGTGTTCACAAAGTGCCTAGCTCCAGTTATAGCTCATTGCAGGCTACAGTATATCCACCCTTTTCCAAATTTAGATCACCTGCTTATCTTTGCAGAGTTGTTTGTTTTCAAAGTGTCAGGAATCTCTCTGTTGGGTGAGAGATCTCATACACAAGCTGGGATTTCAAGAGAGCATTCAAAAGTCTTTCTTGATTTCTTTATACAAGATTTTGTTCCTGGGATACCAAGTAGACACCTCAGTTCAAAGAGCTTTACTTCCACATTATTGAGATCTATTTCTAAAGGTTTTACTCAAACTTTGGTCACTGTGAGTTAATCCCTCAGAATTTTGGTTAACATGATTCTCATGATACTTCTGGTAAAACTTCACATTAGAAAGATATAGTGGTATCTGAACTTTCTTTGGTCGTGGTATCAACACTCTTTAGATTTTCAAATCCAGCGCTGGCATTTTTCAGAAGAGAAATATTTTGGTAGAGACAACACATATCCTTAAAGTCAGGTCTCCCCTTCTTCTTCCTCCCTGCTCCAGAGTAGTCAGTCACCACAGATACTTTGGGGTTTGCTTGTGGAGCAGTTTCAGGAGGGATAAAAGTTTAGGGGGCACAAAGGACAGATACAAGCTCATAAACATCAAGGAGTTGCTTGTCCTGATCAAGACACTCAATTCTCTGAACCATCTTTGGTCGAGGGAAGTGAAATTAATGAATTCCAGGAAATGCTGGGTAAGTGTATTGGTACATGAGTAGTATTCCCAGTTAATGGAGGAGTAGTTGAAGTCGCCCAGTATGAGAGTGTTAAGCTGGACCCTGTCTGATGCCGTAAAGCGTCACACAAACCATTTTGTTCTTCTATGAATAAACAGCACTTAAAAATTCTCAAATGAACAGATGTTTTTTCACTTGCAATCTGACATTCACAAATGCTGTTTTTTCTGTTGCTGACACAAACAATCTTTACACAATTGTTTCAAAAATATAGTTTTATTAACAATGAAAACATCTACATCTTGGAACAAAATACTGTATGAATACTGTAAATGTATCTTTAGTAGTACAATCTTTACTGTATGTATTTTCACATTTCTCCAAATCTTGTGTATAGATTATCATATATTTTAGTAAAATCCTGCAATACTTTATTTGCATCTACTTCTGTGCTGTGATTTTTATAAGCTGTATTCAGTGGTATTGATTCAACGTTTTGCATTTGCAGTTTAACATCCTTCCTGGATTCTGATCATTTTGCAATGCAAGCTTTTACCATAAAATGAAGAAGACCTAAGAAAATATTTATAATCGTTATAAGCATGGAAAACTTTAAATTTCCTCCTCCACCTTGAGAAAAGGTTGGTTAACCATGCTCATTGGGGACTATCATCTTCTTTGACATGTGAAAATTCAGTGACTTTCTGAATTATTTCTAGGTGACTATGGATGGCACCATTGTTATCATAAATAAAAGAGCAATGCTCCATTTGGATGAGTGCGCACACACACACACACACACACACACACACACACACACACACTCACACACACACACACACACACACACACACACACACACACACACACACACACACACACACACACACACACACACACACCCTCTAGAAGCAAGGGTAAAGTCAAGTGCTATGTGGTTCTGTAGCACCACACTGCACATTGCAGTCAATTCTTGGATTATCAAATTGAAAGACTCAAAAGTGGAATTACTTAATATTTCCAGGAGCACAGACAGCTTTCTAAGCTCCCAGATGGACTTCACTGTTCCATAGGAAGGTACAATACTTGCTTCAGAAATTACCCCCTCACCAAGATCCATGTGTGCAAGCACTTTAAAAAGAAGTTTTTTTTGTACAGCATTATGATAAAATCAGGAGGCATCTATTTTACTAAATGGATTAAGAATGTCTTTAGTGTCCCTCTTATGATAAGCACTACGGATCTTTCCTTCAGATAAAGCAGCTGTATGTTGTATTGTTGGAATAACATGACCTATATAACATCAACCAGACCAATCTGTAAGTTACCAGTGATAATAGGATCATAGGAGGTTTCCAGGCTAATGGCCCTAAAGCCTTTTTACGCCCAGCCATTCATTCATCAATTTTCCCAATTATTAATGCCCAAGGGCTAGAATGGCTTATGGTTATCCTTAGCCTGTGCCTTAGGGCATCTACAATTGTGTACTGTGGGGTTAGTTTTTCCCCTATTTCAGGAAGATATGGCCTCTCACGAACCGGTATGATTCGATCAAACAACCTCCGCCTCCCAGGATGCTAGGATTACAGGCGTACGCAACATGCCCGGCTCTGCCGTTATCCACAAAGGCCTCAGGTGACAAGCCATTGTGAAGTTCGCATCCATTGGTCAAAACTGTTTTTAAATAGTCTTAGAGAAAAGCTCTGCTTCACATGAATGGAGAGTTTGTTCCAAGAGAAGGCTTAATCTCTGAGACACATACCTGTCCCTCCAACATGTTTTGTTTATGTCACAGATGAGGTTTAGATCCTTAGATGAGGTAATTCTAGTGCTGTTTGTTTTGCGAATGTGTCACAGATCCATCAAGGCTAGATCAGTGAATGCCTTGTAGGTTAGGTATAGATCACTCCTCTTTAGTCTGCAGGAGACCAAGTACAGGGACAGGGCTTTGTAGTGGTCCACACAACACATATTATTTACACCCTGTATTCTTTTAGTGAGGAAACTCTGTGGCCACTCCAGCTGTTGCAAATGTGTAGTCAGGTGCATGCCAAAAGGTGCATGTTATTTGATTATTGCTCTAATGAGGGCTGAGTATAGTGGGACTATGTTCTTCTCAGATTTGGATGTCATGTCCTTACTTTTGCCCCACATAGAGGGACTTTCTCATTACCGTTGACATATCATAATCAAAGGTCAGGTTACTGTCAACCTGAGGTCCCAAGTCTCTTACTACTGGGTCTACTCTTAAAGGAGTATTATCAATGCTGTAATTTGGAGGGGTGGCTGTCTTCCCAAAGGTTTTTTTACATTCAGTTTTGGGCCATGGTTCTGGCACTAGTTATTTGCCTGTGTCAGACCATCCTGGAGGATATCTACATCTTTGGGGGATTCAATGTTTGCATCCAGCAGTCATCAGCAGATTTGGTCAACCAGACACCCCATGCATTTGCCTTTACTTCAGAGAAGTATTCCAAACAGGAGAGGTCCCAGTACCATGCCCTGTAGGATACAACTAGTAACAGGTGTCTTGGCGGACGTAGGCTCACCCAAACTTCATGTCTCATATCTGTGAGCTATTTGGCTATCCACTGGGTGACATTATTTATTTATTTTATTTATTTCACATTTGTTAACCGGGTTGGTCCAACTAAACACAGGCCCATTTTCAGTGGAGATCCGAGGAGAGAGGCTCCAAAAGTAATTCTTACAAGAATAACACAGTAAGTATATTAATCATATGAAATACAGTACAGTAAAATGTTGAAGATAGTTAATATATATAAAGATATAAAAATACAAACTCTTAGAGAATAAGTACACAGAGGAATATGCAATTAGTAGTCAAGAATTTTAAAAGGAAGTAGATTTGACAAAGAAGAAAAAAACGGGAATGAGGCAAATGTTAAGCTAATATAGGTAAAATTGATACAAAGTGCATGTTTATGGTCCCGCAATAATATATAAGTAGGGTAGGTCCGTGGACTTACATTGCAGTAGCTGAGGAGATGAGTGGTCAGGTAGGGTCCAGTGTTTGAAGATTTTCTATGTCTTTGTTAATAATTTTCCCATAGCCTTGCATATAAGATTTATCAAACTCTGTAGTTTGTCTGTAGTTGCCTGGGATTGATGATGGTCACCCTTTGTGTAGAGGAATGACCATTGCAGTCCTCCATTCCCTAGGGATGAAGCCTTTTTGGAGGCTGTGGTTGGACAGAGATTCTAGTGGGCCTTGCAGGTCATGTTTCAATCTCTTTAAATGTCATCTCTGGATATTATCAGGACCCACTGATGCAGTGTTTTTAGCTCTGGAGAGTGCAGGGAGGACCTGTTCTGTAGTGATACTTGGGGAAGAAATGGTAGATGGTATTTCCTGGAGGGGAACTGGAGGTGATAAGGGTGTAAAATTGGAGTTAAATTTATCAGCCAGCAAGTTTGCTATATTGCACAGTTTGGATGTGTACACAAATGAAAAATGCCTTATGGTTATCCTTAGCCTGTGAGGCTATTTTTGCCTCAAAGTTGGCTTTGGTGGACTTGATTAGTCTTCTAAGTTGCTTGTTGAGACTGATGAGGATGTTAGCCTTTTGGGCATAGCCCTCTCTATTTTTGGATAAGATTTTCTTTCTTTTGTAGTACAATCTATTTTTACTAGGAGTTCACCAATGGGGCTTGTTTTTGAAGATTATGCTAAGTTTATTTTAGTATGGAACTGCTGTTTCTATGGAGTTATTTACATGCTTTTACAGAGTTTCTGTAAACACTTCTGCAGAGGTCACCATGTTCTCTGACTTTGCGGGGGGGGGGGTGGCTTGGAATTTATCTATGCCATCACTTAATAGAAGGTAGTTAGCCTTGGAAAAGTTCTTAAAGGTTCTGAGGTTTGTTGGGAATTCAGCCTTTATATTTATTTCAAGAGTAACTGTTTTGTGATCTGATCTGATCAGTGAGGACATTACACAAGGAAGGTGAAATGTTCCCTCATATTTGTGAGCACCAGATCCAGGATATTTGTACCCCTAGTAGGTGTGCAGACTACCTATTCTAGGGTGTTTGCACTGGCAAAATCTAGCACTCTTTTAGCCTGCATGTTAGTGTATGTAACAGGGATCACCAAATCTAAGAATTAGCTCAAGTAAACATGTTTTTGTTACCATGTGTTATCATTTTTTACACATGGTTAATGCTTCTACCCATCCAGATAAAATGTCAATCACAACCAGTACTGAATTTCTGCACTTGAGGAATTTCAGTAAAGTCCTACTGCAATTAACGGAATGGTCCCCTAGGCTTTTTCAGTGATTGAACAGGTGCAGGTACTGATGTTCTAAAGAAACTACACGAGTATTTTCAAAATGTTGAGCAACTTCTGAAACACGAGGGGCATGAAACACAAGGGGCATACCAGTCGGTGGAAATCTGTTTTATTAATGCATTTTTGTCCAAATGGAAAGCCAAGTGGTAGGTTTTTACCAACTGATTTAACAACTTTAGCGTGGTTACTAGTAGTCCATCAGGATGGTGCCACAACAGGTCTGGAGAGTGACTGCAGCCACTGCTTTTTCTCTCCTTCTCTCTCAGTGTCCTCCGTCTGATCCAGAAAAGACAATAACTCCTGCCAGGAAAAGTTATTTACATCAAAAATATAACCTGGACAGGATAATACAATGCAGCCTTCCTGTCGCCATGGCTGCAAAGGTGTTACCTTCTGTCATAAAGAAATCATCAGTCTTATGTGTGGCACACTTGAACACAGCAATCTTGCTTGGTAATAATAAAGCATCTAACAATTTATTAACAAAAACAACATTTTAATGAGTATCCCCGCGGATGCTAAATAGTCCCTTTCTTTCCAAGGTATACCACAATCATGAACTACTCCAGAAGCATGAAGAGAATCTGTAAAAATGGTTAATGACTGATCGTTGCCAATCTTACAGATTTCAATAATAGCTACCAGCTCAAGTACTTCAGCAGGCACATTTTCCATTTAATTGTTCAGTTGATAAAATTCTGTCTTGCATGCAAACATAAAAAGGCTGTTACAAGTTCAACATCATCTCTTCAAACACAAGTACCATCCATGAACAGAATTAGATCTGAATTCCGGAAAGGGGCATCCTTCAAATCTAATCTAGGAGAAGCAGAGTGTTAGTAACAACCGCACAAATCTAATCTAGGAGAAGCAGAGTGTTAGTAACAACCGCACAAATCTAATCTAGGAGAAGCAGAGTGTTAGTAACAACCGCACAAATCTAATCTAGGAGAAGCAGAGTGTTAGTAACAACCGCACAAATCTAATCTAGGAGAAGCAGAGTGTTAGTAACAACCGCACAAATCTAATCTAGGAGAAGCAGAGTGTTAGTAACAACCACACAAATCTAATCTAGGAGAAGCAGAGTGTTAGTAACAACCGCACAAATCTAATCTAGGAGAAGCAGAGTGTTAGTAACAACCGCACAAATCTAATCTAGGAGAAGCAGAGTGTTAGTAACAACCGCACAAATCTAATCTAGGAGAAGCAGAGTGTTAGTAACAACCGCACAAATCTAATCTAGGAGAAGCAGAGTGTTAGTAACAACCGCACAAATCTAATCTAGGAGAAGCAGAGTGTTAGTAACAACCGCACAAATCTAATCTAGGAGAAGCAGAGTGTTAGTAACAACCGCACAAATCTAATCTAGGAGAAGCAGAGTGTTAGTAACAACCGCACAAATCTAATCTAGGAGAAGCAGAGTGTTAGTAACAACCGCACAAATCTAATCTAGGAGAAGCAGAGTGTTAGTAACAACCGCACAAATCTAATCTAGGAGAAGCAGAGTGTTAGTAACAACCGCACAAATCTAATCTAGGAGAAGCAGAGTGTTAGTAACAACCGCACAAATCTAATCTAGGAGAAGCAGAGTGTTAGTAACAACCGCACAAATCTAATCTAGGAGAAGCAGAGTGTTAGTAACAACCGCACAAATCTAATCTAGGAGAAGCAGAGTGTTAGTAACAACCGCACAAATCTAATCTAGGAGAAGCAGAGTGTTAGTAACAACCGCACAAATCTAATCTAGGAGAAGCAGAGTGTTAGTAACAACCGCACAAATCTAATCTAGGAGAAGCAGAGTGTAAACAACCGCAAGCAGAGTAGTAACAACAACACAAATCTAATCTAGGAGAAGCAGAGTGTTAGTAACAACCGCACAAATCTAATCTAGGAGAAGCAGAGTGTTAGTAACAACCGCACAAATCTAATCTAGGAGAAGCAGAGTGTTAGTAACAACCGCACAAATCTAATCTAGGAGAAGCAGAGTGTTAGTAACAACCGCACAAATCTAATCTAGGAGAAGCAGAGTGTTAGTAACAACCGCACAAATCTAATCTAGGAGAAGCAGAGTGTTAGTAACAACCGCACAGTCGTGAGGTTCTCCTTCATCTGCCATAAGGATTACAATAACAGGGTTAAATGGTAAACATCAAGCAATCTGTAAAGAAGGATTATTAATTGAATACAATTCATATTTAGACAATCATGCTGCAGATAAATATTATGTTTTAGTCTTCAATAATAAAGTATCTAGAGAAGGAGGAACTGCCGCGTAAGTCTTGTGCCTTAGAGTCAGTGTCACTGCCATGTCTACTGTGTACGCCATAGTGACCACCACATTAACGCAATGCAGGAGATCCGTAGTTACAGGATCAAAATTTGTACTGTTTGTACTAAAGTAAACAACAGGTCTGAGACCATTGTTTCAATGTTGTGCTAACAGTTCTAATGCTACTTTATTTCTTTCACTATAAAACAGAAAAAAATCTTCTAGAATAATTAGGTAAGCCAAGTGCAGGAGAATTTAAAAGTAATGTTTGCAATTGCATAAAAGCTTTTTCGTGGTAATCCTGCCAGGGTAAAGGTTCAGGGGTAGTCTTTATTATTTAATTTTATTTATATTTGTTTACCTGGGTAGTGCAGTGACCTCAATGGACCATTTGTAGGCACAGCCCGGATGAATAAGATCACATAAAACATGAACAAAACATATTTACAGATACAAAGATATGCCAAAAACCAAATATGTATGCATATTTACAGATGCAAGAATATGCTGCAACATTTAGTTCAAGAAGCAGTTAACAATGTAAAAACTTGGATGGAAAATGGAATTATGCTTAGCAGAACTTTAAGGTTAAGATGTAGCCATAATGATCGAGATGTTTTATGTTGCAGGGATAGCAGCATATC
>NC_056751.1:788421255-788446255 GCF_019279795.1 Protopterus annectens | reverse complement strand
TCTCCGCAGGACTCCAATGAAAATGGACACTTGTCCATTCGAACTATCCTGGCAAACAAATATTAAATACATTTAAATAAATATATATATTTAGATGGCTATGCATTTTGATAAATGTCATATACTTGTGGTGTGTGTTTTCAGATAAAGAGGGCAGTTCTTTTCACCCAATGCTCATTTGTTTGACCTAGAAAAACTGTGACTTGATTTTACTGAACAATGGATTTGCCCAACATGTAGTTTCCCAGTTTTGGTTATGGTGAGTTGTACATGGAGAAGCTCAAGTGCATCATATTGCTTGACCCACCATGAAGTGTGATGTAAATAGTGACACCTCCACCCTTTGCCCCCTTCTGTGCAGTAGCTGGTCTAAATGTGTGAAATACATTATAGTCCTGCTCTGCTGGTGGGCTGTCTGTGTCTTTGAACCATGTCTAGTCACTACACAGACATCTGTATTCTCCAGAGTGAGGAGAGCTTGCAGGGAGTAGAAAGATAATATCTTCCATTTGTTTTGTGGCATCAGCCTTTGAAAAGGTAGAATGCTGTTCACTGCTGGGCTCATACCTGCCTGGGACAACTAGTTAGAGAGCTCCATCATGACTCTCTTTGTATAGTTCAAGCAGGTATGCCTCAGGTCATTTAAGCCCACATGGACTATGACTAAATCATACTAATGGCTGTGGTTCACTGACTTGAATTTGTGCATGATTTCATGGATTCTGGTCCCTGATAGGCAACTTGGCATAACTCTCTCCTTGCTCAGAGTGGTGAGTGGGACATTGGTGTCTTACAATGGAGCCTCCTATGACCAAAACACTGGATTGTGAGGCTGTCTGCCTTATGGGATTAGACATTGAGATGCTTTAAGATGTATCTGAGTGCATCAGTGTGGATATTGCACCGGTAAATGTGTTTTGCAGTTTGCTGAAGATGCTTATTGTAATTTCTGTGCCTCAGAGACCTTTGAGATTTAGGTAGCGAACTTTTAAGAGCATCTGCAATTTTATCCATTTTCAGCTGAGGCCCTGGGAGAAAAGATCCACACAAAAAACAGAAAATACATATACACAGGTGAAAATTGACATTATATTATAATATACTGTAAATACATAGATTAATACAAATATTGGTGCACAAATGGCATGTACAATAATACACATGCACCATCACTAAAACAGGATAAATACAATATCATGTAGCATTCCAATGAGCTGATGTGTTATAAGTGCAAAAGTTAATTATTAACTCTTAAAGCAAACACCAGAGAGGAAAAATTGAAATGGTGGATAAGGAAGAGGAGAGCTAGCGAAGGAAGAGCAAGATAAAGTCCTTGTTTTAAATAATGACCAGGGTAAGTATGGGAGGCAGGAGAAATAATGAGTAAAAGCAAAATTACAAGTAAGAGAAACAAAACCAAGGAAAAGCAAAGAGAACATGAAAGCAAAATTACAAGTAAGAGAAACAAAATCAAGGAAAAGCAGAGAGAACATGAAAGCAAAATTACAAGTAAGAGAAACAAAACCAAGGAAAAGCAGAGAGAACATGAAAGCAAAATTACAAGTAAGAGAAACAAAACCAAGGAAAAGCAGAGAGAACATGAAAGCAAAATTACAAGTAAGAGAAACAAAACCAAGGAAAAGCAGAGAGAACATGAAAGCAAAATTACAAGTAAGAGAAACAAAACCAAGGAAAAGCAGAGAGAACATGAAAGCAAAATTACAAGTAAGAGAAACAAAACCAAGGAAAAGCAGAGAGAACATGAAAGCAAAATTACAAGTAAGAGAAACAAAACCAAGGAAAAGCAGAGAGAACATGAAAGCAAAATTACAAGTAATTGAAACAAAACCAAGGAAAAGCAGAGAGAACATGAAAGCAAAATTACAAGTAATTGAAACAAAACCAAGGAAAAGCAGAGAGAACATGAAAGCAAAATTACAAGTAAGAGAAACAAAACCAAGGAAAAGCAGAGAGAACATGAAAGCAAAATTACAAGTAAGAGAAACAAAACCAAGGAAAAGCAGAGAGAACATGAAAGCAAAATTACAAGTAAGAGAAACAAAACCAAGGAAAAGCAGAGAGAACATTTAAGCAAAATTACAAGTAAGAGAAACAAAACCAAGGAAAAGCAGAGAGAACATGAAAGCAAAATTACAAGTAAGAGAAACAAAACCAAGGAAAAGGAGAGAGAACATGAAAGCAAAATTACAAGTAAGAGAAACAAAACCAAGGAAAAGCAGAGAGAACATGAAAGCAAAATTACAAGTAAGAGAAACAAAACCAAGGAAAAGCAGAGAGAACATGAAAGCAAAATTACAAGTAAGAGAAACAAAACCAAGGAAAAGCAGAGAGAACATGAAAGCAAAATTACAAGTAAGAGAAACAAAACCAAGGAAAAGCAGAGAGAACATGAAAGCAAAATTACAAGTAAGAGAAACAAAACCAAGGAAAAGCAGAGAGAACATGAAAGCAAAATTACAAGTAAGAGAAACAAAACCAAGGAAAAGCAGAGAGAACATGAAAGCAAAATTACAAGTAATTGAAACAAAACCAAGGAAAAGCAGAGAGAACATGAAAGCAAAATTACAAGTAAGAGAAACAAAACCAAGGAAAAGCAGAGAGATCATGAAAGCAAAATTACAAGTAAGAGAAACAAAACCAAGGAAAAGCAGAGAACATGAAAGCAAAATTACAAGCAAGAGAAACAAAACCAAGGAAAAGCAGAGAGAACATTTAAGCAAAATTACAAGTAAGAGAAACAAAACCAAGGAAAAGCAGAGAGAACATGAAAGCAAAATTACAAGTAAGAGAAACAAAACCAAGGAAAAGCAGAGAGACATGAAAGCAAAATTACAAGTAAGAGAAACAAAACCAAGGAAAAGCAGAGAGAACATGAAAGCAAAATTACAAGTAAGAGAAACAAAACCAAGGAAAAGCAGAGAACATGAAAGCAAAATTACAAGTAAGAGAAACAAAACCAAGGAAAAGCAGAGAGAACATGAAAGCAAAATTACAAGTAAGAGAAACAAAACCAAGGAAAAGCAGAGAGAACATGAAAGCAAAATTACAAGTAAGAGAAACAAAACCAAGGAAAAGCAGAGAGAACATGAAAGCAAAATTACAAGTAAGAGAAACAAAACCAAGGAAAAGCAGAGAGAACATGAAAGCAAAATTACAAGTAAGAGAAATAAAACCAAGGAAAAGCAGAGAGAACATGAAAGCAAAATTACAAGTAAGAGAAACAAAACCAAGGAAAAGCAGAGAGAACATGAAAGCAAAATTACAAGTAAGAGAAACAAAACCAAGGAAAAGCAGAGAGAACATGGGCAGCAAGATGTGCAGCTGTGAACTGACAAGGCGATGGGTAGCAGGTATCATAAAACAGTTTGGAGACAAATAGATTTGTCCGTGTTTACTTGAGTGTGTGTGTGTGTGTGTGTGTGTGTGTGTGTGTGTGTGTGTGTGTGTGTGTGTGTGCTATAAAAGAACTATGAAACAAATCTGTACTGACACCTGCTTGCTGCCCTCCTGAGGGACACACTTGTGTAAGTGCAGTGGACTGGATCCAATAGAAGGGGATGGGAGTCCTGAACTAACATCCATCAATCATTTTCATTTACCAAAGCCATTACAGCAATGGGAAAGGCCTCAATGTTGACTGGTATGCTGTGTGGGTGTGGGTAGCTGTGTGTTTATGGGGAGTGAAGGTGTGTCTTTGCAAGTGCAGTGTGAATGTTGTGCGTTATGAAACTGAGACATTAAGAATAAAATTGTGTTTGGTGCAGTTCCTAGTGATTTCCTCAGTGCTTGTTTGTGACATTTATATTTCCCTGTATTTGTCAGTACAATGTTTGAGTGCCCTGTTTGGAGTTTGGTATCGCTGCTACAGCTACTGGTACTGCTTCAATACAATTATCTGATAGGGAAGTTTACTTCAGGAGCTTGTTGCTCAGAGGATGAGATATATGCCACAAGTATACAACTAAGACAAACTACATAAAGCTGTGATATCCCCCCTCTGGGCCACTAATCAAGGAGCCTGCATCCTCACCACCTACACAAGTGAGGGATGTTCACTTGGAAGAACACACAGTATTTCCAAATGCAGCTCTCTGCACCAAGCACAATTTCCCTAAAGAGCACACAGGGAGCACACTCAATCCAGGTCCTGGTTTTCTGCCTCTCTCTCTCTCTGCAGGCCCCCAGTAAGACTCCCCACTGGCATAGCTATAGAGTTGAGTCCTCAGCTGAGTGTCCCAGGCCAAGTCCTCCACGTCCCTCTGTGTGAAACCAGTGCTATGTGCCCCTGCTCCATGTAGCACCACACACACACACACACACACACACACACACACACACACACACACACACACACACACACACACACACACACATGCACACACACTCTTTGATATTTGATTTTCGCACACAAACAGAAACACACCAGGGAAAGGCTGGCACAGATTTACTTGCTATTCCTCTCTGCCCACTGTTACCAGGACACTCCAAAGCCAGCTACTCTAAGTCTCTTACAAGGGTACCAAATTACACTGAGTGAAATTAATACAAATCGTAGTGTTTGACCAATGCAGTAAGGCTTCCAGGATTGGCCACAGTGTCACCAAATAAATATAAGTACTCTCAAAAGTTAAAATGTTCTCTAAAAGACCAGGTACAATGAAAGGTTTAGATATATATTTAATAATCAATAATAAAAGAACATAATATACTAAATATCTATTTATAATAAAGACCAGAGTTTCAATCACAGGAAATATTATAAATAACACAGATGAATAGATTCACACAGATACAGAAAAACAGTACTCAACTAATCTCACTATATTTTCATGACTGATCTAAAGAATTACTATTCTCTGGTTACTTACTAAAGCAAGCCAAGATGAAGTGGGTGAATGATCCTTCTATGTCAGATTATGAAAACAGGCTGCACTGAAACTTCTGTCTCATCTAGTATTAAAACATCATTTCAGTGCTGGATTACAAAATGACATCACATACATCTGGTCATCTGACTTCTTGTTCCCATACTACCCACTTTACTGGAAAATGAACCAGAAGCTGAGGGAACAGTTTTACTGGCACATCAGACTAGGATTTGTTTGATGTCTGTCATACAAAGTTGACTAATTAGCTGAACCTACCCAAGCTGGAAATGTGAGACTCTAGCCCGCTGAAGGAGGGGAGATGGATGGAGTAACTTGGCCAGGAAATTGAAACTTGCAAAACTGCTCCATGTAAAAAGTCTTTTTTATCTCAGTAATTTGTTGACACTTTTGCAAGCTTCTTTCAGAGAATGTGTAGCACATCCGCAAGAACAACATTTGTAAAACTCAACACAGACCAGTCAGTGACATGAGCTGCAGACTCTCAAACTTGGCAGTTTTTATGGGTCTATACTAGAACATCGAAAGTTTCATGGTTTGAATCACTAAAGATCGACCTTTAATGATCAAACCATTAAAATTTCGAATGTTCAGAAAAAAAAAGAAAATCTAAAGGATGTAGGCAGGGGGGAAAGCCCCCCCCCCGCATACCCTACCCCCCACTATTTAAATATACCAACTCCGAGACCACACTACATTGAAGTAAATGGAAATCTCCCCTTACGGAGATTTCTGTTTACCCATTTGATGTTCTGCACTTTCGCTATTCTTGTGTCGACAATGTCGGATTCAACATTGTCGGCTTTCAAGAATATAATATAAACCTGTTTTTTCAGGTGTTCCATTCTAAGTGAATGGAAGTCTAGTCTAACAACAAATGGCAAGGCTATTTATTCTCACAATCTGTGCATTATGAGACAGAGTTGGCTTCCCAAAGGAATCATGATGTCTGCCCCCCTAAGGCAGACAAGGATAAAAAAATAAAATTAAGAATGAGTACTTATTTTGCTGCAGTCAGCTTTGAGAGGTGCAGTAAATCCTGGCAAAATAAAAAAAATATATGTTTTTTTCATCATGTGCCCATAGTGTTCATTTAAGTTAAGAAATATGATTTTAGAGAGAAAATATCTGGTTAGACTTATAGATGAGGTCCTGTATGATTTTATGCAATGAAGGGGAGATAGATATACTGCCATTTTAGGTAGAATAAATGTCACTTTGACACAAGGTAAGGAAGATAGTGAAAATAATAATATATCAACACAGAAGGCAGAAGAAGGGAGTAACTGTATGCATAAAGGAGCATTTCTTATGAATTATAATAGTTATAATATTTAAGTAAAAGTATTATTATGAAACATTGGGAAATGTTTGCCAGTTTATTGGACTTAGATGGGATATTTAAGCATCCTATAAAATTTACATTTAGAAAAGGGTATATATTAAAAATATTTTAGAGGTGAAGAAACAGATAGAGGCTCTACCAGAAAAAAATTGGACAGATTTAAATGTGACTTATGTGTTCAATGTACCCACATATATAATAGTGAACATGTGTATCTCCCACTTTTTAATTTCTCCAAGTCTATTGGGTTTCTAATACCATGATGGGAATGGACCCCATTCCTAAATCAAAGTACGATTAAAATTCATGAAATTAGTATTGTTTCAATTTTTGGTGTCAGTCAGTAGTGCTCTTCACAGCACCTACAATGTCCCCAGTAATAACTCCTTCTGCAATTCGTACAGGGTTACATGGATCGGCAACATATCTAAATAAGATTGTAAATTATTTTTTATAAGACTCGTTGCTCCTACTACTGTTGGAACTGTCTGGGTAACTTTCTTCCACATTGCTCTAGATTCTGCTTACAAATCCTGATATTTTATGACTTTGTGTCTGTCTGTACACAAGACACTGTAGTCACTGGGTGTGGCAATTTCAGTGATCAACGCTACTTTTATCTTCTTTTCTTGGACCACTGTATACAGTTTTCTAGCATCTGTCTTTTGAACTGTTGGTAATGTGGGGTCCCATGTGATGTAGACTTCCTCATTTTCTATGATGCTTTATAGCTCAGGTTTCCACTGTTTTTCAGCCACTTCAATACCAGACATTATTATGCAACCAGCAACGGGGTGTGCAACTGTTTCCAATTCAGTTTTACAAAGCCTACACTTGTCTATTTCTCTCACATGTTCAATGGACATTATAAACCAACATGTACGCAGCCCACTATCTTGGGCCGCCAATATTAACATTTCATCTCTTGGTTTGTATTCGCCTCTCTTTAACCATTCCTGTGTTCGTTCCTGATCAACATGAGGTTCTTCCAGAAGTTTTCTGTACTTGCAACTATATTTATGCTTTTTCCACATTTCTTGCCTTCTTATCTGATCCTTCACCTTGTATTCTTTCTTTTGTTTTTTGACACATTCAGTTGCTGCCTGATTTTTACGTACTTCTGGTTTGATTTCCATTCCTGCTTGACGGCGATAAGCTTCTGCTAGATTAAGCAGAGAAGTCATCTTAGATTTATTCTCCTCATGTTTCAAAACTTTCACTATGTTTTGGTCTTGTGAGGTCAGTAGATATGTGTGGATCCCACAATTGCAGATCTATACATATAATCAATTTCAAGGAGGGAATATATAATCTTGGTATGCACTGATTTTTTATAAATCATTTGGTGAGCATGAAGCATAGGTATATACAGGCTAGGAGTTTTACAAATTGTAATAGTAAAGGTGTTATACATTTGGCCCAGTGTAAAATATGCTGGGCATTTTATTGTGTGAAAACTGAGTGGGCCTTAAAAGGGATTTATGAACACCTCTATGATAAAAAGAAAAAGAACATGATAAATGCACTATATAAATATACACAAGAGTGTAAAAAGGCTATATTGACTTTTTTAAGTTAGAGGAAGTTGTATGTGACCCAAGAGAAGGGCCGTGGGAGACTAAAATTAAATATAGAGAGATCTATTGTCAGCTAATTTAGAAAGCCAATACATACCCAGGTTTGAATGAGATTATTTCCCTGGCCCCAGTGTTAAAACTTAGGTCTCCCAGGCTCTAATGTGAGAAGTTATATTAAAAGAGATAATATTTTTATATTTTATAGATTTTTATATGCAGCTTCATATTACTTACACATTTTACACTTTTTATATATTGTTATACAGTATAGGTTTATAGGATATCAGAAAGAAAATGTAATTATAGATGACCAACTGAACATCATTCATGTCATTCTCAACAAACCATGTTCCTGTCCTAGTCTCTCTTCACTTGTCTCCTATTACACTCCCACTCGATCTTTAAGGAGCTCAGATCAGCATCTTCTACAAATTTAGAAACCTAACAAATGTACAGGACAAAACTTATATAGCTACTCACCAGCCATCCTCTGGAACAGGCTTCCCTTGACTCTAAGAAGCCTATCCCAGACTCTTACTTTCAAAATCTCTCAAACACTACCTTACCCACCTCACTACTTGCCCCTGTAACCTCCCTCTTTTAACCTAGTACAAATCTTGGTCTCTTCATACCTCTTTCACCATCCCTTCATCAGCTTACTATTCATCTCTTCCTCCCTCCCTATTTCCTGTCTAACCTCCTTTCCCCTTACTTCTTCCTGCCACCATTTACCTTTAACCTCATGACCTGCTCTTTTCTACCTAACTCTTGACAGTAAGAATTTTATAATTATTTCATCTGTTTTTTGTCTTACACTTGTATAGTGCTAATTTCTTGATTTAAAATTTTGTATAAACAGTGTGACTCGTTGTCAAAGGAAAAATATACTTTAAAAATGATCAATACATGGTAGGTTCAGGTTAAGGCACTTTAATCTTGCAGCAGGAGACAAAAACGTGCTAATACAGAGTTTATCTGACTAGAACCAGGAAATGCAAGCATTTTTATACATTTTCTAATAAGACATTGCCTACCAAGCTGACGTAGTAAATCACAAGTTTTAACATCATCATTTTGTATATGATTTTCTGCTTGTACTATCAATTTTTGTGAGAAACTTCTTAAGAAAAACAACGTGGCCTTGGCTACCACCGGTTAGATATATGCAATGTTACCATTCAAGGTACTATGGCTAATTCAAGCACAAAGCAAGTATAGATTGCAGTTCATTTCTCTAACAGTCCTTTGTCTATGTTATCTCTAACTTCTGCAGCTGTGCATGTTCTCATACTTCGAACAGAGCTGATTGTTCAAAATCATTACATTACAAAATATAGCATTGTTCATTCATTTCTTCCTGACCTAGCAGATAATCACCTGCTTCTCAAGTACATTTTCCAAAAGGCATAAACATGAATATTGCTGTGCTAGAAATTACTAGGTCAGAGGGCATCTTGCAAGTTTCAGAAAGCACACTGCAGTTTCAAAAGCATCTTTTCAGTCTCATATGAAACTCAACTGTATATAAAACAGTGCATATAAAATAGAATGAAAAATGTGTTAACTTATTTAGTTTCTAATTAGCATTAAGCATACACACATTAATACATAATTTTCTAACATTTCCCCCCTGTTAATACTTTTTAATTCTATTTTCAAAAGAATAAACAGTTTGCTTCTTTTCCTAACCTCTTCCATTCAGGATTTGCAGTTAAGAAAGTCATTCAGTTTAAACTTCTTAGGTTCATAGGTTCATAGGTTCATACTAGGCTATCTGCCCGAGGGCATTTACAAGCCTAGCCCATCGTTTTGTGGCTTACGCCACCCCTTAAGTATGGGGAACTATACCCATTATTTTGCTGTGCCTCTGTCGAGCAGTGACACTGAGGTAATCCCTGGGGTATATTTGCGATCTCCCATCCATTGGTCAAGATTTCTCTTGAACAAGGCCAGAGTGCTCTGCCTCACATATACCGGGATTTTGTTCCACAGCATAGGAGTCTTTGGGTGATGAATCTATCCCTCCAGCACGTCCTATTAATAGCCGTGTCGAGGTTTAAGTCTCCGCCCTTGTGGCTCTGGTGGATCTAGATTTTTAAGTGAAGCATATTCATCAAATCTGGGTTTGACATGGCCTTGTATGTTAGGCAAAGGTCACCTCTGAGCAGACTGAATAGAGCTGGAGTTCTTTCAGTCGGGCAGCATAGGACAGATTTTGAGACCCTTTATCCTTTTGGTGAGGAACTTTGTGGTCTCTCCAGCTGCTGCAAGTGTCGGGTCAGAAACATTCGAATTGGGCATTGTACTCAATCATTGGTCTGATGAGTGATGAGTAAAGGAGACCATGACCTCCCTTGATCTAGATGAGAATCCCTTCATGATAAGGTGGGCAATGTAGAAGGTCTTCCTAACTACTTTAGCTACATGGGTGTCGAATGACAGACTACAATCAACCTGGGTCCCCAAGTCCCTGATAACTTCTTCTGTGCTCAGTGGATTGCCACCTATTTGGTAGCTAGGGGTAACCTTGATTTCGAAGGGTATGACTATGCATTTTTTGGCATTTAACTTTAGGCCATGGCTCTGGCACCAGTTATCCGTTTCTGTGAGACCCTTCTGAAGGATATCTGTGTCAGATGTGTTTTCTACTATGGCTCCCAGTTTGCAGTCATCTGCAAACTTTGTCAGCCATAACCCTCCTGTGTTTGCTTGTACTTCGGAAAAGTAGATGCCAAACAAGAGTGGGCCCAGGACTGAGCCCTGTGGGACCCCACTTGTGACAGGCTTTGAGTCTGACATGGCGCCAGCAACTCTGACCCTGTGGGTTCTGTCACTCAGCCAGTTTGCAACCCATCTTGTGATGTATGGGTTAACATTTAAGCTGCTGAGTTTTCAATGATACCAGTGAGGTATTGTATTGAAAGATCCAGGTAGGCTGTATGGACTGCCTTTCCCTCATCAATGGCTTTGGTGACTGTTTCGAAAAAGTCAACCAAGTTTAAAAGGCATGATCTGCCTTTGACAAAGCCAAACTGGGTTGGATCCAAGGTCTGCAAATTCACTATGTCTTTATTTATGAGGTCCATTATGATCCTCTCCATGGCTTTGCAGATAAGGCTTGTCAAGCTAATAGGCGGTAATTTCCAGGGTCGGGGAAGCACCGCCTTTGTGAAGTGGGACCACAGTTGCAGTGCGCCACTCCCTGGGTACATATCCAGAGGTAAGACTTTGATTAAATAGCTGTCCTAGTTGTGGGTTTAATTCCTCATTGAGTTTGTGGAGCACACAGCCGGGACACCGTGGGTCCCATGGATGCTGTGTTTTTGCTTTGGAGCAGTTTTAACTTGGGCGTTGGAAATGTTTGGGGCTGCAATCGTTTGGTATAGATATCTCTCCTTTTGGGGGGGAGAAGTTTGCACTGAACCTGTCAGCCAGTATGTTGGCAATGTCTGTAGGATCAGTAATCTTCACATCATTTTTGACTAGTTCTGAGCATATCTGGGAGTTTCCTCCCAGGTTTCTAACATAGCTAAAGAATGCCTTATGATTGTCTTTTGAGTCTTTAGCTATTTTTCTCTCAAAATTTGCTTTGGATGATTTTATGAGGGCTCTTAGTTTTTTACTTATAGTGATCAAGGGTGTCTTACCTTTTAAGGATTTTGCTCTATCTTGTAGTAGCTTTCTCCTTTTGTTGTAGAGTTTGTTTATGGCTGGGGTCCACCAGAGTGGGCTGCCTTTACAGAGAGTCTTTGTTTTGCTTGGGATTGCCTTATCCATGCAGTCCTGCAGGTGCTGGTAGAAGGCATTTGTGAGTGATTCAGCGGCTTGAGTACTGTTTTCCGCCGGGGCCTTAAAGGAGACCACACTAGTCTTTAGAAGTGTGTAGTCTTCGAGAAGTTTTACTGTGGTCTTTTTATTTCGGGTGGGGGTGGGATGAGGACCTCCAGGGAGATTAGTTTGAGATCTGATCTCACCAGTGAGGGGTATACTTCGGTGTTGAACATTGTGCTCCCATGTTCGTGATGATGAGATCAAGTATGTTATCTCCTCTTGTGGGGATGGTGACTAGTTGTTCCATGGCATTTGAGTTTATGAATTCCAGGAACTTTTGGGCTAGGGTGTTTGGGCTTGAGTAGTGTTCCCAGTCTATATTAGGGTAATTGAAGTCACCTAGTATGATGGTGTTTGGTGATACATTTATCCCTCTAGTGTTTTCAGGAAGGCCATGTGAGGTTCCTGAGTTTGTGAGGGTGGCCTGTAACATGCTACAATTTGCAGAGCAGTCTTGCCTATGGTTAATTGCACCTGGATGGTCTCCGATGCATCGTGCGTTGCCACCAGTCTTGAGGTGTGGGTGTCCTTGATGAATATGGATACCTCCTTTCTTGGTATTGTCCGGATTTTGGGGCGGAGCATGATATGAGGTAAAACCTGATAGTGCTGGGGTGCTCTCAGGAGCCTTGAACCAGGTTTCTGTCACAGCACAGACATCGATGTTCTCCATATTGAGAAGGGCCTCGAGTGCGTGCATTTTGAGATTTAGACTTCTGGCATTGAGCAGCATTACCCTTAGTTTTTTTCCTTTTTGTGTTCTAGGGTGGTAGGTTTAGAATTTGAGCCTTGCCTAAAAAGGCACTATGGGGTGGCAAGAGCCTTTGCCAATATCCGGAATCCCAGGGGTGACAGGTGCAAGCCGTCCCCCAGCATGTCATCCCAGGCAGACAGACACTGGATCCCCTTTGAATGACACCAGTGGTTAAGCCAATTGTTAAAGCTGATCATCTTATCTCTGTATTGTGGCATCATTCTTGGTGAAGGTAGGATACTGCTCAAGGTCAGGGTCATACCTGCCTGGGCTACACAATCACAGAGCTCCTCAATGTCTCTTTTCATGTAGTCCAAGGAGGTACATCTCAGGTCGTTCACACCAGCATGGACAATGACTGAGTCATATTTGTACCTGCTGTTGAGAGACCTGGTGCTGCGATGCTTGTGGCGGAGTCTAGCGCCCTACAGGCAGCCTACTGTGACCTTCTCCTTACTCAGTCTGGTGCCGGAGCGTCAGTGTGTCTGACTATGGAGTCACCAATGACTAGTGTGTCTGGCATTGTGTTTGGCCTTAAGGGCTGTGACTGTTTGACACTCTGACTGTGAGGTCTATGTGTTGCAGGTGCTGTGTTCTGAGGTGGTGGTTGTTTGGGTGTCTGCTTAGGTGGCCTCTGCTGTTTTGGTAGATTTTTATGATTTGAGGTTGTGATGGTACTATGTGAGACTGGGTCTATAGTGTGTGTGGTAACCTTCTCCTCCTGACTGGTCTTGCCAGTCCTATGTTGAAGAGCTCAGCCTCCAGTTTATAGTTGCATCTCATGTATTTGTGTTTTGTGGGAGGAGGAGGGTTGTCTGTGTACATGAGGCAATTGTAACATTGCCTCAAAATTCCAGGTTCACCAGCTGAGCAGGAGAGGACACTAGCAACTGATCCGTCGACATGCTAGAAGGAATAGACAAAACTTTGAAAAGATTCTGACAGAAATGGGGTTTGCCTTTTGGGGTACTATCTATGACAAGAGTGCCGTATCAAGGTAATAAGTACTGTAGGAGCAAGTGCTAGGTTTAACAGATAGAGAATAGTCTACTTGGTGTCAAGTAGAGATGATCTTTTTAGTTATAGGATATGCTGATTAGATCAGTAGTATAGTTCGAGGAAGGTAGTTTTAAGGGAAAATTTGAAGAGTGTAATTTAGGTAGCCCTAATAGTTTAAATTTTTTATATCAGGGGCTGAAAGAAGCTAGGAACTGGCCCAAAACGACCAATAAACTACAAGTTGCTGGCTGAAACCTCACAAAACTGGACCAACAGGCAGCTCAATGCTTCCCACTCCCACTGGATAGCAAAGGAACTTCCTCCTTTCCAAATTAGGTAAAGAATCAGTAACAGGAACTGCAAACAAAGTCCAGGGATCAGCAAGCTCTGAAACTGGACTAATCTAGCTTAGCAAGGCGGAAAACAAGAGATATTTTTTGGTTTTTTTTCAAGAGACAAGCAGAACAGATACAGTAAACACTTATAAATGCTATAAATCGGCTATCACAGCCTACACAAACAATTTGCAACAGTTACAGATATTTAAAGTAACAAACTGAGAAACAAGTGCAATATCAGAATAAATGCAGAATAAAACAGTAGCAATGTATCAGCAAACAGGCGAAAATACAGTAGCAAGATAAATAGAAGTGGAAAGCCACAAAAAATACTTATATCAGGTAAAAGTCGCTTTTTCAGCTCTCTGAAGCTTGGATTACTCTGCTGGCCACCACGAGGATCTTGTGCTGAGTAGTAAAAAGCCAAATAAAACAGCGTTTTTTTTTTTATATCAGGGGCTGAAAGAAGCTAGGAACTCGACCAATAAACTACAAGTTGCTGGCTGAAACCTCACAAAACTGGACCAACAGGCAGCTCAATGCTTCCCACTCCCACTGGATAGCAAAGGAACTTCCTCCTTTCCAAATTAGGTAAAGAATCAGTAACAGGAACTGCAAACAAAGTCCAGGGATCAGCAAGCTCTGAAACTGGACTAATCTAAAACAAAAGGCGGGAAAACAAGAGATATTTTTTTTTTTCAAGAGACAAGCAGAACAGATACAGTAAACACTTATAAATGCTATAAATCGGCTATCACAGCCTACACAAACAATTTGCAACAGTTACAGATATTTAAAGTAACAAACTGAGAAACAAGTGCAATATCAGAATAAATGCAGAATAAAACAGTAGCAATGTATCAGCAAACAGGCGAAAATACAGTAGCAAGATAAATAGAAGTGGAAAGCCACAAAAAAATACTTATATCAGGTAAAGTCGCTTTTTCAGCTCTCTTCTGAAAGTGTTTCACATTCTAACAATTCTTCAATTTCAGTACTTTGATACAAAGTCTCAGAAACTGATATGTCTATAAATTCTTTGATTAACTTTTTCATGCAGGGAATACCACAACAAATACATGCTCCTAATAGGAGTAATCCCACACAAATGGCAATCAGGATGTTCATTAGGATGGAACCCCACCCCCCAAACAAATTCTGGAAAAAGTCCGTCAGAGGGTTTGGGCCTGGTTTGGTCATGGCCGACACTTGCTGTATCACCTCAAGGTGGTCGTTTATCTCATGTTGATGATCAGGTATATACGCACAGCACTCTTCTTTGATTAAAGTGCACATACCACCTCTCACCGCAAGGGTGAAGTCAAGAGCCATTCGGTTCTGGAGCACTACAGTTCTCATAGCATTCAGTTCATCAGTTATCAATTCTAGAGCAGAAAAAGTTGCATTACTCATTACTTCGAGAAGTTTAGACAGTTTTTACAGCTCCCAAATCGATTTCACTGCACGATATGCAGGTAATATGCCTGCCCACGATATGACAGCATCACTTAAGTCCATGTGCGTCAGCTTGGTACCCATGGTATGATGGTCTTTCCAGCCCGCCTCGATCTGTCCCACTGGATTTTCAGGCTTCCTGACAGCTTTCTTGGCTACATCTTGGGTATTTTGAATATTTCCCTGAGGCAAAACTGCAGTGTGTCATATGGCCGGGACCAGGTACCCCAAAAAACAACTGCCGGACCAATTCTCAGGTAACCATTTATATGCTTTTTTACCACACACAAAATAACAATCCTCTACCTTAGTAGTTACTTTGTTACGGAATGGCTGCCCTGCATGAAACATTTTCCTATCTATTATAGATAGTTGTTTAAAAAGTACAGGATTACGTTGCACTTGTTCAATAGTCTTATGCATGAACTCAAGAAATGAGTCATAATTTGAATTACAAGCTGTACCCATTTTGTCTGCTTTGGTATAACATTTGTAATGTACAGTCACATTGCACCTGCTCCAACCCACTTGAATTGTGTCATTCTTATAAAAACATACAATTCCCTTTTGTGTCACAGGCAAATACAGTGCTACCTTATCATATGCTTTAATAGCTACGGTGTCATAAATCAAATTTTCCCAGGTCTCATTGCAGTCATTAATAACCCCCCCGTATGCTGTTGGTATGGCTGTGCAAATCCAGCAGTTCGAAACATTAAAAGTCTCAGCATACACACGTATAATTGCCTGATAAGTGTTAAAGTTTCGGTGCCAATCTATGGTCGGCTCATCACGTTTGATCAGTTCAACTTTTGTGGCTGGGAAAAGGAAAGGCCACAACAAAAAGAACAATGTTATCAGCATGGCTACCAGAATAATCATGCAAGTTTTCTGAGGTTGTTCTGCATCCCTGTTTGCTCTATACCTGGTCATTTTGTTCTCGTTGTTCTGTATCTCTGTTTACTCTATACCTGGTCATTTTGTTCTCGTTGTTCTGTATCTCTGTTTACTCTATACCTGGTCATTTTCTTCTCGTTGTTCTGCATCTCTGTTTGCTCTATACCTGGTCATTTTGTTCTCGTTGTTCAGTGTCTCTGTTTACTCTATACCTGGTCATTTTGTTCTCGTTGTACAACAGTAACAAGGTTTTTGTCCAGTTCAAAGTTCTTAACCACTTTACAATGTGTCAGATGAATCCAGGATGCTGCTTGACTGCAGTGGGTGTCGACAGCAGTACCTGGTACGGTCCTTCACACTTCAGAGAACTCCAGTTCTTTCTCTTCACAACCTTCACCCAGGTCCACACGTCTGGGGCTATTACTGCTTCCGATGGTTTGGTTTGTTCTTTATCTGAAACAGAATTCAACTGCAAAAGTTTGTTATTCAAAAATCGCCTCATATACTCTGCAAGTGAACTATCAGCCTCCTGCTCTGCAGGCATGAGAGGTTTCCATTGAGGTGTATAATATGCCCTCCCAAACAGAATTTCAAAAGGAGTTAACTCTTTTGCATTTGGAACAGTTCTCATGCTCAACAGTGCCAGAGGTAAACAGTGCACCCAGTTCTTTTGTGTCTCACTAATCAATTTTCTAAGCTTATTTTTCAAAACCCCATTGTGCCTCTCTACTAATCCTGCAGATTGGTGGTGGTATGCACAATGATTTTTCAGAGAAATCCCGAAATAACGGCTAAGTTGTTGTATAGTTTGATTTACAAAGTGTGTACCATTGTCACTATAAATCTTTTCCAGTATGCCAAATCTAGGAATAATTTCTTTAACAAGGACTTTTGCAACAGTAGCCGCATCTGGATTTTTAGTTGAAAAGCTTCCACCCATTTGGAAAATATATCTATAATGACAAGGCAGTACTTCTTATTTTCACATTTGTTCAGTTCTATAAAATCCATACAAATAGTATGGAATGGATACGGTGGTATAGGGAAACTCCCTTGCTTAGCTTTCAATGCCCCTTGCGCATGATGCTTGTTACAAACATGGCATGCTGCACAAAAATATTTTGTGTAGTTTGTAAATCCATACATCGTAAACACTTGATTCACTAACTGCCCATGGCTCAACAAAGCTGCATATCTAACAAGTTAGATGGTAAAATCGGTTTCTTTTCTTTGGAGATGTACAGTCCTTTCTCAAGGATTGTTCCTCATTTTATCCACTTCTGTTTCTCTACATTTGTAGTAAGTGTCTGCATTGTTTTTAACATTTCTAAGTCTAAAATGTCAGATGGTTGTAATTTCTCACTCAAAAGAAAAACTTCTGAAGCTGAAGCTGCTTGTTTTGCAGCTGTATCAGCCCTCACATTACCTTTTGAAGTTCTATCAGCCCTCGCATTACCTTTTGAAATCCTATCCTGGTGCTTGGTATGAGCTACACATTTGCAAATAGCTACTTTCTGAGGTAACTGAATAGAGTCTAACAAGTCTAAAATAAATTGCACATGGTTAATTGGTTTACCAGTAGATGTTATCATTCCTCTATTTTTCCACTGCTGCGCAAAAACATGTACAGTAGAAAAAGCATACTGACTGTCAGTAAAAATGTTCACTCTCTTACCCTTTGCCAAGGTACATGCCCTTGTCAAAGCAATCAATTATGCTGCTTGTGCAGATAAGTTGTGTGGTAAAGACTTTGCTTCTAAAATCTCAGTATCAGAAACTACTGCATACCCCACCAGATTCTGTCCTGTCGGACCCCTCTTGCACAAGCCGTTCACATAGTATGTCACCTCGGCATCATCCAAGGGAACATCTGTAAGATCTTTTCTAGGTAGTGTCTTTTGCTCAATCTCCTGCAGGCAGCAGTGTGGTTTGCCATCTGCAGGGGTTGGAAGCAAGGCTGACGGATTCATAGTCATACATCGTTCAATTGTCATATGAGGTTGGCTCAACAGTATAGTCATACAGGAAAGATGTCTAGCAGGAGAAAGATATGCTACTTTTTCTTGCAGTAAAATAATCGCGACTGCATGAGGCACTCTCAATGTGAGAGGGTGGAACAATACTATTGAGGCTGAAGCCTGCACTGCCATTGCAGCTGCGACTACTGCTTGTACACAGTGGGGCAGGGATTGTGCCACTGGGTCTAGCTGTGATGAATAATAAGCTATGGGGCGTTGTTTATCCCCATGCTGTTGTGTTAATACTGATGTCATATAACCTTGCTTACAGTCTACAGTTTGGAAAAATCGCTTATGATAATTTGGTAATCCTAGAACTAAGGAAGAAGCTATCAGTTGTTTCAGTTTGCAGAAAGCTGATTCTGCTTCTGGTGTCCACTGTAACAAATCTTGTGCTGCCATCGGCTTTTTGAATATCAGGTTAGTTAGCGGAGCAGATTCCAAAGCATAGTTTGGAATCCAACTCCGACAAAAGTTAGTAGCACCAAGGAAGGACATCATTTCCTTCTTGGTAGTTGGTTTAGGTGCTTGTAATATTGCTGTTTTTCTGTCTTCATCTAATATTCTGCCTTCTTTGGATATTACATATCCCAGGTATTTGACCTGTTTTTCCAAAGTTGCAGTTTGTTTTTGTTTACCTTGTGTCCTTGAGTGGCTAAAAATTGTAATAATGCTATGGTATCCTCTCTGCATTCTTGCTGGGTGGGGGCTGCCAGCAGAATGTCATCTACATAAAGTAAAATCTGACTGCCTTTCGGTGGGATAAATCCCACCAGGTTACTTGCCATTTCTTGTGCGAATATTGTTGGACTTTCACAATATCCCTGTGGTAGTCTCGTATATGTATACCGTTTCCCCTGAAATGTAAATGCAAACCAATATTGGCTGTCAGGGTGTATTGGTATTGAGAAAAATGCATTGCTAATATCTACCACAGAAAAATACTTTTGTTGGGGTTTCAAATCATTCAATAAAGTGTGTGGATCTGGCACCGTAGGTGCCCTGGGTATAACTGCATCATTTACAGCTTGTAAATCTTGGACCATACGCCATTCTCCGTTTGCTTTCCTAACAGGAAATAAGGGTGTATTACACGGTGAATCAGGAGATTCTATTAAGACTCCTTCCTTAAGTAAGGCTGCTATTATATGTTTGATTCCTATTTCCACATCCTTTCTTAAGGGATACTGTCTCTTTTGAGTTCTAAATGCTGATTTTGGCATGATAATAACTGGTCCTGCTGTACAAATAAGTCCTACATCTGATTTTCCTGTTGACCAGAGAGTCTCTGGTATGTCTCGTAAGGCTTTTTCCTCTTCCTCTAGTAAGAGTGCTACTCAGCTATCCTCACTTGCCTGTGAGTGCACAGCTGGGTGTGTCTGTGTTATCCAATTTAATTTCTGCTTTTGTACTCCCTGTTCAGAAAGTTCTAACTCTGTCTGCTTTTCCCACCTTGTGACTTTTTCTCCTAGGTATGCCCACTTCAAATTTCTATCCTTAGTTAAACTTACATGTGGTAATCGATTAGATTTGTAAAGTGCTAGGAATTCCTGGGGCAATGAACAGCTTACTACACTGTTTCCTTCTGTGTCCCAGTACAAATTTCGCAACACTAATCTGTTAGCATGATTTTTAAACAGTTCTTGTTCATATTCTTTATCAGGTCCTGGTCTGTTAGAGTAATATAGAGTGCAATGCAACAAATGCTGTTTATCAGTGTCAAGGGAGGGGGATTTACTGATGGCTACATTCATCAGTTCCTCAGTTACTGCCCCTGGACCAGTCGTAACTAAGTCCTGGCTGTACCAATAAAATGTTTCACCCTCCGATCGCACTACAAAAGTATCCATTTGTCGCTGTGCCTCCATACCCTGCATAGTTGGAACTACGGCTATGCCAAATATCTGCATTAGGTCTCTGCCCAAGAGATTCACTGGGCATTTTGCAGAAACAACAATTTTGCTTTTCTGGGTCACCCCTGAAACTGGGTCAGTTATCGCTATGTTGTGGGAGAGTGGCTCCCGATACAGCTGTCCATTAGCTGCCTTCACTAATATGTAGTCCAGTGATTCTGAGTTTTCTGGTAGCTTGGAAGGATGTATCAGGGTCCGTGAAGCCCCTGAGTCACACAAGAATTTAACTTCCCTCCCCTCTACCAGGAGTGTAACTTCCGGTTTTGTGTCTGCTAAGTAGAGCTCTAAGCTCAATAATGCTAAGTCCAAAATTTCATTTTCTTCATTATCTAAGAATTCATGTACATCCTCTACCTCTTCTATTACGTCCTCTACCCCTTCTACTACATTTGCACTTGTCTTTTCTTGCTTATTCCTATCCAGTGATTCTTGACTATCATATAGTCAGTCCTCACCCTCTTTGTCTTCTGTGGTTACATTTTTATTTTGCCTGCAATCCCTTGCCAAATGTCCCTTTTTCCTGCATTTAAAACATTCACCCCTTTTCTTTCTTTCTTCAAAGTCCTCTGATCGTTTATCAGATTGTTTGTTTCCCTGGGTAATTTTCTTACCTTTCTTCCCAGTTTGTACTACAAAGACTTCTGATCCGTCTTCTACTGCAAATACTTGAGTTTTCTTTTTCTTTTTGCTATTAAAATGCCTTTCGGCATGTCTTGCATACTCAAGTAATGACTGTAATCTACTAGTACGATGATCTACCATGTGCTTTGTAATAAAGCTGCTAATGGATGCAATGCTGCCTTTTAAAAATGCATTCTTTAGCTGCTGCTCATATGGGGTATCATGTGTTTGGTCTTCAGGTACCTGCATCCCACAATGGTTATTAAAACATTCTAATAATCTGGCATAATATCTATCAACAGTTTCACCTTCTTGTTGTATGCATTGATTAATGCAAGTCTAATCAGCCCTAGGCTTCCATTTCTCAGAGATTCGGTCTGTCAGACCTTTCACTCTGTTGTCCAGTTCTGCATTACTATGTGGGAGTGGTCTAAGCTCTGCATCACGGGGATTCCAGTTGCCACTGATCATGTGCCAATCTGGACCTACGATTTGTCTAACTACTTTCTCTACTTCCTTTCCATTCAAATGGTAACTTAACCTCACGCCTTATAAGTCTTCTAAGAATTTTCTAAAATTAACTTTTGGATGGGGAATTCCCTCTGTGGCTTTCCAGATGTCTTCCGGTGTCCACGGTCTATATAGTAGAAGAGTTGGATCCTGTCCTGCCTGTCGATTTGGTACTTCTATGAGTGGACATATCTCTTCTTCACTCATAGCTTGTGAATCTTTATTCATTTCATATAATTCAATATCCCCTCTCAAGTTGCATGTTCGAGACCTGGTCTCGATAGGATCTCTGACAAACGGTTTTGATTTTGCAGGAACAGCTGGGTATAGCGGAGGTGGATCAGCTTCTCCACTCACTTAATATTCTGGTAAGGGAAGTGGAGGGGGGCGGAGGAGGGGCTGTTGTTATTACCAAGTTATTGTCTTCTTTATCCAAGAACATTGCTTTTGAATTTTTAATCTTTTGTTCCTTGTGGTTTGCTTCCTCAAGCCACCTGTGTGCCTGAGGGACCCCTAACTGTCGTTGCTTTTTTAGCTGACCTTTCGCATTTGTTTTAAGTTGTCTAACAAGTTTAATAAGTGAAGGTTTATCTAAATTACCATCAAATTTATATTTATCAACCCATTTTGTATAATACTTAACATTATCGGCACGCTGTAATTGCATATATTTCGCGTCTTCGGTTAGGGGCAGGTCTCGGGAACTTTTTGTGCACTGATTTCCCATGTTGCCTTAGCTAAGTTAAAAATTGTTACGTAACCCTTCTTATCATTTGGTACCATGATTTACACCTTTTCACAGTTTATCTAGAATAACTGCCTACCTATTCTGTTTCCCTGATCTATGACAAGACAGCAATCTTTTTGTCCCTGATCTGCACATGCAAATCTCCCTGACAAAACAATACTGTAACAAGTCCCTGATCTAAAACAGAAAAAAGATAAATTCCTCCTTACCTGACCCTCCATGCATTGATCCACCGGAACGTTGACTTGTCCTCCAATCCCAGATCAGAAACAGTGGCTGGCCTCTTTCCAACGACAATTCAGTCGGAGGTCTTTCAAAGCAGAAGAGCCAATGTGGCCTCTTCTCCATACGGGTACATGCCACCGGGCCCAATTCTGACCTGAGCCTAGAGTGAGAGATACTTTCCGGTCTGAAGGACCAAAACTGTCAAAGGAAAAATATACTTTAAAAATGATCAATACATGGTAGGTTCAGGTTAAGGCACTTTAATCTTGCAGCAAGGAGAAAAACGTGGTAATACAGAGTTTGTCTGACTAGAACCAGGAAATGCAAGCATTTTTATACATTTTCTAATAAGACATTGCCTACCAAACTGACGTAGTAAATCACAAGTTTTAACATCATCATTTTGTATATGATTTTCTGCTTGTACTATCAGTTTTTGTGAGAAACTTCTTAAGAAAAACAATGCGGCCTTGGCTACCACCGGTTAGATATATGCAATGTTAATTCAAGCACAAAGCAAGTATAGATTGCAGTTCATTTCTCTAACAGTCCTTTGTCTATGTTATCTGTAACTTCTGCAGCTGTGCGTGTTCTCATACTTCGAACAGAGCTGATTGTTCAAAATCATTACATTACAAAATATAGCATTGTTCATTCATTTCTTCCTGACCTAGCAGATAATCACCTGCTTCTCAAGTACATTTTCCAAAAAGGCATAAACATGAATATTGCTGTGCTAGCAATTACTAGGTCAGAGGGCATCTTGCAAGTTTCAGAAAGCACACTGCAGCTTCAAAAGCATATTTTCAGTCTCATGAAACTCAACTGTATATAAAACAGTGCATATAAAATAGAATGAAAAACGTGTTAACTTATTTAGTTTCTAATTAGCATTAAGCATACACACATTAATACATATTTTTCTAACACTCATGTATTCTTTAAATTGTCTGTCTGTTGTATATATCACATTACTCTGTGGGGCTTTTCTCCCTGGCCTCTGCTGAAAATGGACATGTATCCAGTCAGTCTATCCCTGTCAACAAATGTATTAGAGTGATGTATAAGGATTTTTAAGCAAGTTAGATACACAAGCCCCGGGATTCATGAACCTTGCGCCAGGCGCCCGCATAGCGTCGGTGTTATAAAGCCAAATATGGCCACCGAGCGATTCAGGTATGAATCAATCCCATGTGCACTACCGGCGTGCGCCGGACCTGCGCCGCCCCCGGCGTAGGTATGCTAATCACACTGTGTGCAGTATTGCACCATGCAAATGAAGGCAAATAGCGATCCACAGTTGGGCAGGCGTAAGGGCACAGCAATGTAAACCAAAAAAAACAGTTTACATTTACCCAAACATGACCAAGGAGTAATGGAAGGCTGTCAACGTCAGGTATCATACAGGTGCAATATGCCAATGGCGAAAGGCACCGAGAATGTCCAAAGAAAACATGCACAAACTGTAAATAATGACATAAATGTTATGTATGCAGAAACCACAGCAGAACCCCCGGATATGTGCACAGAAGGTGCAAAACAATGAAATAATATGAGAATGTCCTAAAAGAGCAGTATAATACACATCAGCTGCACAGCCACCACACACCATAGTATGTATGGAAAGCTTCAACCCCAGCGCAAGGGTTGTCAAGGAGTGGCGGCAGTGTTCGGCCGTAACCATGTATTAGCAGTCAATGCCATGCAAATGAGGCAGATAATAATGAATCGCAAAACCGGCGCCGGTGTAAGGATGGAGCAAACGGCGCAGCGGTAGTACACCGAAGAGTGGCCTACACGGGATACATGTCAATCGCAGAGGGGTGTGCCACTGTAGGAGGAAGCACATTGAGGCCAGCAAACATGGGCTGTACAATGCACATCACAGCAGCAGGATCGGCGTGTGAGGAAATAGATGCGCTGAGAGTACATAATGCCCGCATAGATGGATGTGCACGAGGTTGACTACGTTCCCCAACCCAGTCATGTGACGGCCTCCCCGTCAACAACCACGGATATAGGAAGGTAATGCAGAGAATATGAGGAAATGCGGAAGCAGTGTAATTGGAGCCGTAATGAGCAATCAACACCAATCAATCCAGGAAGGGCAAGCGGCGGCTGACAACTCTGCATGCAGACTCCTGCAAAACGGGAAAGGGGAGGCATAGGAATGCAAAGATAGTAGGGGATGTAGTAGAAATGCAAAGAGCAAAGAACCGAAATAGCACAGCCAAGTACAGAGGTAGCATAACGGTGGCGGCAGACAAAATGCATCATATGCCATGTGCCTGCAGGATGCACTGCAGGCAATAGTAGGTGCAACGTGCAGAAACAGTAATGTAAGATGCAAAGCTAAGCCAATGCAGGCAACTGTAATGTAACACTAAAGGCAATACCATTGCAGTTGCAACGGTAAAACACCGGTAAAACACCGAAGATAATCCACAGATACGGCTGCACAGTCACACCCAATGACATCACCGGGTATACAGCACAACAGTATAAAGTGTGAATGCACACAACACACAGCGATTTCCCAAAGCGCACCAGAGGGTGTAAACACACGGGGAACTTTTAATATGTATATGTTGGGTGCCGCCGTGGCCGTGATGCATAGGTATGTGTCAGAGACAGACGGAGTTGCGGAGGAGGGTGCCGACAACTACCGTAGGCCTCATAGGAGAAGGAGAGTGTTCAGACCAAGGGTGACCTACCAGGGGCTGCAAGACCTGGAGATAGTAGAGCACTACAGGGTGGACAGGGACACGTTACAGCAAATAGTGGAGCTGTGCCCGGCCACGCCTGAGAACAAGAGACAGCAGAGGGAGCCCATCCCAGTGGACACAAAGGTATGTGTGAGCT